>NW_020925123.1:0-3986 GCF_003984885.1 Neopelma chrysocephalum
GATTGGGATCGGAATTGGGATCGGGGTTGGGATTGATATCGGGATTGAGATAAGGATTGGGATTGTGATCAGGATCGGGATGGGCAATGGGACTGGGATTGGGACTGGAATTGGGATTGGGATTGGGCTGAGTGTCCGTGTGGATCGTGTGTCCACACAACATCGGTTCTCCCGGAGCTCTCCAGGATCCGTCCCAGCTCCGCCCTCTCCGCTTCCCAAAGCCCGGGATCCAAGCGCTTCTCCAGGACCCAGCGGGAGCCGGAGCGGCGCGGGAAGCGCCGGGACAGGAAACAATCCACAGGGATCGGATGCACCACCAACCGCAGCTCCGGGAATTCCGCCGTCTCCCGCAGGAATTCCCGGAGCGCCGCGGCGGAGAAGGAATTCCCGAGGATCCGGAGGCGGCGGAGGCGGGAGCAGCGGCGGAGCGAATCCAGCAGCGATTCCAGGTGGGAATCCGTCAGGCGGCATTCCATGAGATCCAGGTGGAGCAGGGAGCCCGAGGATTTTTCCAGGAGCTGCCGGAGGGGCTCCAGGAGGTTCCCGGAGAAGTCGTGGCCGCTCAGATCCAACGTTTTCAGGGCCGGAGCGTGGGAGCTCCGGGACAGGAAGGAGAAGTCGGCGGGGAGGAGGGAGCAGAAGGGCAATTCCAGGATTTCCAATGGAGCCTGGAGCTTGCTGGGGGGAGAGGGAAGAGGAGTTATGGGGTCATGGAGTTATGGGATCTTGGAGTTATGGGATCATGGAACCTCGGGATTGTGGAATCAGTCATGGGATCATGGAGTTATGGGGTCATGGAGTTATGGGATCATGGAGTTATGGAACCATGGGGTTATGGGGTCATGGAGTTATGGGATCATGGAATGATGGGGTCATGGAATCATGGGGTCATAGAGTTATGGGATCTTGGAGTTATGGGATCTTGGGAGTTAGGAGATTATGGAGTTATGGGGTCATGGAATCATGGAGCTTTGGGACTGTGGAATCAGTCATGGGGTCACGGAGTTATGGGGCCATGGAATTGTGGGATCATGGAGTTATGGGGTCATGGAATCATGGGGTCATGGAGTTATGGGATCTTGGGGTCATGGAGTTATGGGATCATGGAATCATGGAATTATGGGGTCATGGAGTTATGGGATCATGGAGTTATGGGATCATGGAATTGAGTTATGGGGTCAGGGAGTTATGGGGTCATGGGGTTATGGGGTCATGGGGTTATGGGGTCATGGAATCATGGGGTCATGGAGTTATGGGGTCATGGAATTATGGGGTCATGGAATTATGGGATCTTGGAGTTATGGGGTCATGGAATCACGGGGTCACGGAGTTATGGGATGGTGAAGTCGTGGAATTCCGGGGAGGCAGCGCTTGCCGTCCTCCGGAAACAGGGAATGAGGGAATTCTGGGATCAAGGAGCCATTACGGTTGGAAAAGGCCTTGGAGACGGTCGAGTTCGACCCTCGGGAATCCCGGAAACGAGGGAATTACGGGACCGGGAAATCACGGAATCCCGGGATCGCCGTGGTCGGGAAAGACTCCCCCTGAGACGACCCAACCCGACCTCCCGGAACGCGGGAAAAAGATTCCCAAAAAAGCCGGGAACTCACCCCAGGAAGCGCCCCAGATCCCCGGAGAAGCCGAAGGATCCCAAGCGCAGCTCCCGGAGGCCCGGCAGGGATCCCAACTCCTCCGAGAATTCCCGCATTTCCGGCGCCCACCTCGGCATCTTCCCCCAGGCGTCCTCCCGGACGTACCGGATCCGGAGGCTCCGGAGCGCCGGGAATCTGGGAAGGGTGAGCAACACCAGGAAGAGGCCGAGGAGCTCCAGGATGCTGAAGGTCAGATCCACTTTTTCCACTCCGTGTGGATCCAAGGATTCCAGCAGCTCCGCCACCGATTCCGCCGGCAGCTTCCGGGCTCGGAATTCCCGGCAGCGGAGGCGCAGGGGGCTCCCGGCGTTCCCGCTCCGGAGGGCGGCCCGGAGGATCCGGTGGGAGACGTCGTCCACCTGGAAGTCGGAGCGGGCGTCCACGGAGAAACCGGGATGGCCCTTGCGGGGCTTTTCCCGGGATTTCTGGGATTTCCGGGATTTCTGGGATTTCTGGGATTTCTGGGATTTCCAGGAGCGGCGGCGGCGCTTGGAGAGCTCCAGGCAGGCCTTGGCCAAGGCCACGGTGCCGCATCCGACGCTTTTCCCGTCCGGAAGCTCCGTCAGGTCCAGGGTTCGCAGGCGGCGCCGGCTGGGCCGGGAAAAAAAAAATGGGAAAAGAAAAACCGGGAATGAACGAGCGGGAAAATGGCCAAGGAGGGAAGGGATGATTGGGTGTTGGTGGTGTTGTGTCCTGGAATTCCCAACCCGCCTGGAATTGCACTGGTTGGGCCAGGAAAAGTGGGAAAACTGGGAATGAATGAGCAGGAAAACGCCCAAGGAGGAAGGGATGGGGTTGTTGTATCCCGGAATTCCCTATTGCCAAACTGGGCTGGGAAAAGTGGGAAACCCAGGAATAAATAAGCAGGAAAACACCCAAGGGGGAAGGAATTGGGTGTTGTTGTTTTATCCTGGAATTTCCGACCCGCCTGGAATTGGGTTGTTGTATCCCAGAATTCCCAACCTGCCTGGAACTGGGTTGCTGTTTCCCGGAATTCCCTATTGCCAAACTGGGCCGGGAAAAGTGGGAAACCCATGGAAAAATAAGCAGGAAAACGCCCAAGGGGGAAGGAATTGGGTTGTTGTTGTATCCTGGAATTCCTGACCCACCTGGAATCACACTGGCTGGGCCAGGAAAAGTGGGAAACCCAGGAATAAATAAGCAGGAAAACACCCAAGGAGAAAGGAAAAGTGGGAAACCCGGGAATAAATAAGCAGGAAAGTGCCCAAGGAGGAAGGAATTGGGTGTTGTTGTATCCTGGAATTCCCAACCCACCTGGAATTGGGGGTTGTCATATCCCGGAATTCCCTATTGCCAAACTGGGCTGGGAAAAGTGGGAAACCCAGGAATAAATAAGCAGGGAAAAATAAGCAGGAAAACACCCAAGGAAGAAGGAACTGAGTGTTGTCGTATCCCAGAATTCCCGACCCACCTGGAATTGGGGGTTGTCATATCCCGGAATTCCTGACCCACCTGGAATTGGGTGTTGTTGTATCCCGGAATTCCTGACCCACCCTGAACTGGGTGTTGTCATATCCCGGAATTCCCAACCCACCTGGAATTGGGGGGGTTGTTGTATCCCAGAATTCCCGACCCACCTGGAATCAGGCGTCGCCGCATCCCGGAATTCCCGACCCACCTGGAATCACGTCCGGGCTCCTCCAGGTCCATCTGGAGCCGCTCGGCCACGGCTCCGACGACGGTTCGGATGCAGAGCTTGGAGTGATCCCGGAGCAGCTCCCGGCTCCCGAGGATCCGCTGGAATTGGAGCTCCGGGAAGGGCCACTGGGCCACCAGATCCCGCAGCACCTGGAGCCTCCCATCCAGGAATGCTGCTCGGAAAAGGGCGGGATACAGGTCGTCGGGAATGGCGGGAAGGGGGTGGCGGGAGACGAGCCGGCGGGAGCAGAGGAGGAGAAGGGAATCCATGGATTCCGGGAAAACTGCGGGATTTGGGGGGGGAAAGGGTGAGATTGGGGGGTGGGAGAATCCCAGGGAATCCATGGATCCAGGAAAACTGTGGGATTTGGGGGGGGAGAATCCCAGGGAATCCATGGATTTGGGGGGACACGGGTGAGATTTGGGGGGAGAATCCCAGGGAATCCATGGATCCAGGAAAACTGCGGGATTTGGGGGGGGAGGAAAGGGTGAGATTGGGGTGGGGAGGATCCCAGGGAATCCATGGATCCGGGGGGACCCCCAAACCAGCCCAGGGACCCTGATAAAACCCCCAAACCGCCCCAGGGACCCCCAAACCACCCCAGGGACCCCAAAACCAGCCCAGGGATCCCAAAACCAGCCCAGGGACCTCCCCTGACACCCCCAAACCAGCCC
>NW_020925124.1:0-1206 GCF_003984885.1 Neopelma chrysocephalum
CCTGTCTGTCCATCCCAACCCCTGTCTGTCCATCCCAACCCCTGTCTTTCCATCCCAACCCCTGTCTGTCCATCCCGAATCCTGCCTGCCCGTGTCAGACCCCCCGTGTCCATCCCATCCATGCCGTGGTTCCCCTCCGCAGCCCGACAGGCAGCAGGGAGACAGGAGGGGGTGGCAGAGGCCGGGTGTCCCCAGTGCCACCCCATCCCTGGGCACTGGGAAGACAGGAGCACTGGGAAAGCTCTGGATGAGCGTCTGAGGGGAGAAAATCGGGATGGATGGAACTGGAGCCGTGCAGGAGCTTTTCCTACGAGAGGATGGAGCTTGGGAGGGATGTTTGGAGGGGGATGGATCCGAGGGACACCCCAAGGGACAGCGAGGAGGGCGGGGAACCCTTCCCAGAGGGATCTTCCCCTCATCCCAGTTCTGCTGGATCAGCAGAAGGGGCTTCCCAGCTGGATCCTCGTGAGTCACCTCCCCTCACAGCCGGCACCCACAGCCTCATCCCGGGACTTTCCCACCCGGACACCGTCTCCCTGGAAAGGTCCTGCTCCAAAATGACTCATGGAGGAGCCTGGGAAAGGCCGAGCTCTGCCGGGGGGGGGGGTTGGGCCAGATCCCGGACGGAATCCAAGGGTTAAAAACCTCCGTGGGGAGAAGAATCTGGGATAGGAGCAGCATTCCCACTGGGAACCGTGTGGGCTGGGGGAGCTGCTGGGAGCAGCCTCAGCTCAGGGGTTCCCCCTCTGTCTGTACTGGGGGGACCTGGGCCTCTTTAAATCCCCCCCAAAAAAATCCAAATCCACCCAAATCCTCCCCAGCACCCCCGTCCCGCAGAGCTGGGAAGGGCTGAGGGGACACAGGACTTGGGGACACAGGACCAGTGAAGTGACAGGGAAGTGTCCAGCACTGGAGCCGACAGCAAACTGGGAAGGGGTCACTGAGACCCCCCCAGGAGCCGACTGGTGTCACCAGGGTCCCGTGACAGCCACCAAGGGCTGCCCTGTCCCCTCTCCCGACGGTGCCACCTCCCTTCCCGAGGGCACAGGGAATGCAGCCTGATCTGGGATTGGAGCCTGGAGCCCAGAGCCCCCCCAGCCCGGGGGGCTGGAGGCAGCTGGGACTCCCCCGAGGGTGGGTCGGGGTCGGGGCACAGACAGGGAGGCTGGAAATGATCCCTGGGTGTTCCCAGATCCCTGGGTGTTC
>NW_020925124.1:1216-4813 GCF_003984885.1 Neopelma chrysocephalum
CTGGGTGTTCCCAGATCCCTGGGTGTTCCCAGATCCCTGCCCATCCCATGGGGAGGCTGGAAATGATTCCTGGTTGTTCCCCGATCCCTGCCCATCCAGGGGGGACGGGGAGGTTGGAAATGATCCCTGGGTGTTCCCATATCCCTGCCCATCCCACAGGGGACAAGGAGGCTGGAAATGATCCCGGGGTGTTCCCAGATCCCTGCCCATCCCACAGGGGACAAGGAGGCTGGAAATGATCCCTGGGGTGTTCCCAGATCCCTGCCCATCCCATGGGGATGGGGAGGCTGGAAATGATCCCTGGGTGTTCCCAGATCCCTGCCCATCCCACAGGGGACAGGGAGGCTGGAAATGATCCTGGGTGTTCCCAGATCCCTGCCCATCCTGTGGGGAAGGCGCCGATCTGGGAGCAGAGTGGGGTCTGTGGCGGGATCGGGATAGGGAGGGATGTTGGGGTCTGGAGGGGTATTGGGATCCAGAGGGGCACTGGGATCCAGAGGGGCACTGGGATCCAGAGGGGCACTGGGATCCAGAGGGGTATCAGGATCCAGAGGGGTATCAGGATCCAGAGGGGCACTGGGATCCAGAGGGGCACTGGGATCCAGAGGAATATCGGGATCCAGAGGGGCACTGGGATCCAGAGGGGTATTGGGATCCAGAGGGATATCGGGATCCAGAGGGGTGTCAGGACCCAGAGGGGCACTGGGATCCAGAGGGATATCAGGATCCAGAGGGGCACTGGGATCCAAAGGGATATCGGGATCCACACAGAGGAGCTGCAGTGGTGCCACCAGGGATTGGAGATTCCCAGCTCTGTGCCAGGGGCTGGAGCAGCTCCGGGTCCCACTCCCACCCCGGAGGGCAGAGCCAGGAGGGAGGGCACATCCCTGTGCCACTGCCTGCTGTTCCCAAAGGATTCGTGATCCTCGGGAGGAATGTCCCGGGATGCTGCGGCAGGAGCCCTGTGGAAAATGTTCCCAGAGCACATCCCAAACCACTCCAGCTCCAGGGAAGGGAGTGGGATGGATAAATGCCACGGGCACGGGGTGGGAGCGGAGCCAGGGAGCAGCACCAGAGGCTTTTCCTGTGGGGCTGGGACAGGACTTTGGGAAGGGGTGGATTCCACACAGAGGGAGCTGTGTCGGGATAACAGCGGGATGAGGGGGAGAGGAGGAAGAGGAGGAATGGGATGGTGGCTTTGCTCCTGCCCCCACCTGCTCCCTGGATTTGGTAGGAAACCATGGGCAGCTTCTGCTCCGGTGGCACCGAGCCTGGCACTGGGAATTCCACCCGGAGCACAGGGAGAGCCATCCCGGCTCCAGGGGCTGGCAGTGCCCATCCTGAGGGGGCTGCAGGCTCTGGAGCCGCTGGGCACCCGGAGCCACCTGTGCTTGGAGCAGCTTTCCCAGGAAAGCAGCCGGGATCAGCCCCCCCGACCCCAGAGCCGAGCCCTTCCCGAGCCACCGGCACAGCACCGAGAGATTCCGTGTCCTTCCCACATCCCAGAGACTCCTTGTCCTTCCCACATCCCAGAGACTCCATGTGCTTCCCACATCCCAGAGACTCCACGTCCTTCCTACATCCCAGAGATTCCGTGTGCTTCCCACATCTCAGAGACTTTGTGTGCTTCCCACATCCCAGGGACTCCTTGTCCTTCCCACATCCCAGAGACTCCATGTCTTTCCCAAACCTCAGAGATGGACACTCCATGTCTTTCCCCTTGTCCCAGAGCTGGACACTCCACGTCCTTCCCACATCCCAGAGACTCCATGTGCTTCCCACATCCCAGAGACTCCTTGTCCTTCTCACATCCCAGAGACTCCATGTCCTTCCCACATCCCAGAGCCAGACACTCCGTATCCTTCCCCACACCTCAGAGCTGGACACTCCATGTCCCCCTATCCCAGAGCCGGACACTCTGTATCCTTCCCCACATCCCAGAGCCGGACACTCCACGTGCCCCAATCCCAGAGCCGGACACTCCACATCCCCCCATCCCAGAGCTGGACACTCCACATCCCCCCATCCCAGAGCAGGGTCCCCAGGCCACGGCACAGCCCGAGCCCGGCGTTCCCCGCCGGAGGCCGATCCCACACGCAGGTTTTGTGCAGAAAGCTCCGGGATTTGGGCCGGGATGAGCCCGGGAGGCTCCGCGCGACCCCCGGGGCCAGGAGCGGGCGGGAGGAGCCCGGGGGGTGCCTCAGCCACCCCCCCCTTTCCTTTCTCCCCCCATCCCCCCGGAATCCCGGGATGTGCCGTCCACAGCCTGTAATTTACTGTTCCTGCTGCACTTAATGGCAGCGGAAAGGCAAGGTGATAGGGGAAAAAATATGAGGCGGGATTTTCCGAATCCCCATTTCCTCTCCAGACAGCACGAGAACTCCTGGGGCCCGAACATCTGGGAAATTTAATTTTCCCCGTTTCGGAGCTGAACTCCCCCTCCCCTCCCCTCCTTCCCTCCCTCCCTCCCTCCCTCCCCAGCCCCCGGTAACAAAGGAGGAGGCAGAGCAGGGGCCGCACGTGCAGCCATGGGGGGAGAGCCCGGGATGTGCCGGGAGCAGGGACTGTCACCCGCTCCGGGGGCTGGGATGGAGCCGGGATGGAGCCGGGACAGACACGGAGCCCGGCAGGATGGGAATGGGGAGGAGCACCCGGGGCTGGGGCAGGGGGGTGCTACTGGTGCTACTGGTGCTGCTGGTGGTGGTACTGGTGCTGCTGGTGGTGGTAATGGTGGTACTGGTGCTACTGGTGGTGGTGGTAATGGTGCCACTGGTGGTGGTACTGGTGCTGCTGGTGGTGGTAATGGTGCTACTGGTGGTGCTACTGGTGCTGCTGGTGGTGGTAATGGTGCCACTGGTGGTGGTACTGGTGGTGCTGGTAGTGGTAATGGTGCTACTGGTGCTGCTGGTGGTGGTACTGGTGCCACTGGTGGTGGTACTGGTGCTGCTGCTGGTGGTAATGGTGCTGCTGGTGCTACTGGTGGCGGTAATGGTGCTGCTGGTCGTGATAATGGTGCTGCTGGTGGTGATACTGGTGCTGCTTGTGGTGCTGGTGGGTTTAGGGATGGTGCTACTGGTAGTGCTGGTGATGGTAATGGTGCTACTGGTCATGCTGGTGGGTTTAGAGATGGCGATACTGGTGCTGCTGGTGGTGCTGCTGGTGGTGGTAATGGTGCTACTGGTGGTGCTACTGGTGGTGCTGGTGGGTTTAGGGACAGCCATACTGGTGCTGCTGGTGGTGGTGCCGGCAGCAGAGCTGACAGTGGTGGTGTTGGTGGTGGTACTGGGGCTGCTGGTGGATTTAGGGGTGGTGATGCTGGTGGGGAGGTGGTGGTGGTGATGCTGGTGCTGGGGGTGTTACTGGTGGTGGTGGTGGTGGTGGTACTAGCGGCAGTGGTGGTGGCAGGAATGGTGATAGTGGTGGTGGTAGTGGCGGTACTGGTGGTACTGGTGATGCTGGTGGTGGCAGGGATGGTGACAGTGGTGGTGGCAGAGGTGGCAGTGGTAGTACTGGTGGTACTGGTTGTGGCAGGGATGGCAGTGGTGGTGCTGGTGGCAGTGGTGGTGGCAGTGGTGGCAGTGGTGGTACTGGTGGTAC
>NW_020925124.1:4823-6223 GCF_003984885.1 Neopelma chrysocephalum
TGGCAGTGGTGGTGGCAGTGGTGGCAGTGGTGGTACTGGTGGTACTGGTGGTACTGGTGGCAGTGGTGGTGGCAGGGATGGCAGTGGTGGTGCTGGTGGTGGCAGGGATGGTGACAGTGGTGGTGGCAGTGGTGGTACTGGTGGTACTGGTGGTAGCAGGGATGGCAGTGGTGGTACTGGTGGTACTGGTGGTGGCAGGGATGGTGACAGTGGTGGTAGCAGAGGTGGCAGTGGTGGTACTGGTGGTACTGGTGGTGGTAGGGATGGTGACAGTGATGGTGACAGTGCTGGTGGCAGTGGAGGCAGTGATGGTGGCCGTGGTGACAGCAGCGGTGTCAGTGCCAGTGACAACAGCAAATGTCTTTCCTGGTGCCCGGGCGGACACCACGGTGGCACAGGACGGGTCCCCACGGGGTCACAGGGGGCAACCAGGGACACAGGGACTTCCCTCCTTCCCAAGGGCTCAGCAGAGCAGGAATTCGGGTTGCGGGAGCAGGGCCAGGGCTCGGGAAACAGGACCAGTGACCGCGGCGCGGGGGGGGGGGGGGAAAGTGCCACGTGTCCGGCACAGGGAATTCCCCGAGGGAATTCCCCGGGCACAAGCAGGGATCTGGGACAGCTCCCGCTCCCAGCTGAGCCCTCCCGACCCCAGGAGACACGGGGAGAGGTGACGGTGACAACCGGGGAAGCCGCCCCGAGGCTCCGGGAAGCGGAGCTGCCGCTGGAGCAGCCCCAGAGCGGGAGCTCCGGCCGATCCCGGAAGATGGATCCCGGGAGCTGCATCCCGGGAGCTGCATCCCGGGAGCTGCCCCGGTTTCCCCCCACCTCCAGGGGTGTTTTTCTGACCGGCCTTTCCCTCCCCCCGCAGAGCAAAGACCGCGACAGGAAGACGGCGATCCGGAGCTAAAGCATCGTCCCGGCGGGAAGGGGCCGAGGAGCGGCGGGACAGAGGGACAGGGGGAACAGCCACACACACACACTCGGACCCGCGGGACACCGGAGCTCCCGCCCGCTCCTCCCCTGCCAAAGGACTCGTCCCGGGGCTCCCCGGACACGGCCCCCGGCCCCCCAGGGCGGCCACGGACAGGAGGTGGACACGCAACACGCGGGGCCGGCAGGACTCGGAGGGCCACGACGGCACAGGGAATTCTGCCCGGAGAGCCAAAGGGACAATGGGAATTCTGCCCGGAGAGCCAAAGGGACATGGGAATTCTGCCCGGAGAGCCAAAGGGACATGGGAACCGGTGCTTGGAAAGACAGAGGGACGCGGGATTTGCTGCCTGGAGAGCCAGAGGGACGCGGGAGCCGGTGCCTGGAGAGCCAGAGGGACACACGGGACCTGCTCCGGGGCTCCCCGGGGTCCCGGCCCCACCCCAGGAACACGCGGGTGACCCCCCCCC
>NW_020925125.1:0-1976 GCF_003984885.1 Neopelma chrysocephalum
GGCAGGTGGCCTGGGAGGATGGGGACAAGGGTAGGGAAGCTGGGGACAAGGGTGGGAAAGGCAAGGCCCAGCTGGACTGGAGTCTGGCCAGAGCTCTTAAGGAGAACAGGAAGGGCTTCCCCAGCTATCTTGCTAAAGAGGGACTAGGGATAAGGTGGGCCCTCTCCAGAAGGAACTGGCAGACGTGGCTATCCCGGCACAAAGCCAAGGCTGAGGCTGTCGATGACTCGTGTGCTTCAGTCTTGGACAGCAAGTGCTCCAGCCACGCCGGCCAAGTGGAGAAAGGCAAAGGCAGGGACTGGCAGAAGAAGAGCCTAAGTCCCCTGCAGCAGAGGATCAGGTTGGAGAGCGTGGAAGGAACCTGAGTGTGCACAAGGGACCCGCTGAGGTTCATGCCCAGGTCCTGAGGGAGCTGGCAGACCAAGTCGCTAGTCCACTGCCCATGGTTTAGGACAAATGATGGCAGTCAGGTGAAGCCCTCGGTGACAGGGCAAAGGGCAATGCAAGGCAAGAGAGCAGCAGGACTGGCCCCAACACTGAGCCCTGGGCGACAGCAGCGGTGAGCGGCCATCAGGTGGATGTCAGTGCAGTCACCGCCACCCCCCGGGAGCCGCCATCCCGTCCCGCCAGGCAGGGCCAGCGGAATGCCCTGCGCAGAGCCCGGAGCGCCTCCCTGAAGAGAGAGGGCCGCTGTGCTGAGACAGCTGGAGGTGAGGGCTTGACTTGCCAACGCTCCAAAGATTGTCCGTCCCACGCCGGCAAGTCATCCTCCCAGCAAGTGGTCCCCCTGACGGCCTGCAGTTCCCCCAAGTTCTTCTTGGGGCTTTGTCTGGTTGGAAAAAGGCCTTCTTCCTTCAAGCGCAGCTGCAGGCGGTAAGGCCACATCCCAGACTGCCTCCAGCAGCTCAGTCCGTGGAGGTGGAGGTGGATGTGGCTGATGAGGAGTCCCAGGGCTCTGCGGATGGCTCAGATGGGAGGGAGCCAGAGCTACTTGCTGCGTCAGTACTCCAGCTTTGGGCTGTGTTGTCTTGCCCTTGGCAGCGCTCTAGGAGGCTGGAGATGTCCCAGAGACTGTCATCCTCAGAGCAGGCCCCCTCCTGGGTCTCTGCTGCTGCCCCTGCCCGCTGCCCCCTGCGAGCTTGCAGCTGGCCTGGCGAGGGGCTGGGGGGTGCGCAGGGGCTGTGCAGGGCAGCTGCCTGGCTCTCTGCCCCTGCTGCTGGGGCTGTTGCCAGCATGGCTGCGTCCATGCCTGGAGCCAGGTGCCGCTGTTGCCCCAGCTGCCGGCCCCGTGGGCGGATCACAGCTGCAATGCGGCTCAGGGTGGCCCGTGCCATGCGCTGCAGCGTGTCCAGCAGGGCGGGGCAGCAGCCCGTGGGGCGCTGCGGGGCAGCAGGCGTTGGCCGGCTGTGCCTGGAACCCGCCGGGGCAGGAGATGTGCCGTGCGTGTCCCCGACTGCCGCTTGTGCCGCCTCTGCGCAGATGATGCAGGGGCATTTGGGCCCTCCCTGGCGAGCAGGCTGAGGCTCCAGCAGCACCGGGATGAGGCAGGGCTTGACCCAGATGGTGTAGATTTGGACGTCGTGGCTGTCTTCTTCCTGGGAGAGCGGTGGGTCTGCGTTTTCTTGCCCTGGGCACTCCCTGGAGACGTCCGGGAGCCCCGCCCACTGCCCACTGAGAGCTGACAGCTGGCTGGGCGAGGGGCTGGGGGGGCAGGCGTCCAGGCTCGGGGCCTGTGGCCCGATGGAAGGGTTGCTGAGGCACGGGCGAACTGGGGCACGGGCTCTGGGTGTGGGCGCTTGACGGCCCCAGGGCTCTGACCATGCCTCCCGTGGTGTGGGCGCGGGGAGCCTCTTTTCTCTCCTCCTCCACCTTTGGCCTCCGTTGTGTTCTTCTTGGGGCAGCTCTAGGAGGCTGCAGATGTCAGAGAGCTCCTCGGAGCAGGCCCCATCCTGGCTCGGTGCCACTGGGAGGACGGC
>NW_020925126.1:0-1983 GCF_003984885.1 Neopelma chrysocephalum
GGTTTGGCAAGAGAGACCACCTGATCCGCCACCGGCGCATCCACACTGGGGAAAGGCCCTACACGTGCCTGGAGTGTGGGAGCAGCTTCAGCCGCCGCTTCTGCCTGATCCGCCACCAGATCACCCACAGCGGAGAACAACCCTACCAGTGTGGGGAATGTGGGAAGAGCTTCAATGACCGCTCCAACCTCAGCACCCACCAGCGCCTGCACTCCAGGGAACGGCCCTACGAGTGCTTGGAATGTGGGAAGAGCTTCAGCCTGAGCTCCGACCTGCTCCGCCACCAGAAGATCCACAGCGGGGAACGGCCCTACGAGTGTCCTGAGTGTGGGAAGGGGTTTAAGACCAGCTCCCATCTCCTCCTGCACGAGCGGACGCACACGGACGAGAGGCCCTTCCGCTGCCCCGACTGCGGGAAGAGCTTCAACCGCAACTCCCACCTCGTCGTCCACCGGCGCATCCACAGCGGGGAGAGGCCCTACAAGTGTGAGGAGTGTGGGAAGAGCTTCACCAACAGCTCTGCCTTGACCTCACACCAACGGACCCACCAGTGAGCGAAGCCCCGCGAGCGCCTCGACTGCGGGAAGAGCTTCATCTGCTGCTCCAACTCCATCAGCCATCGGAGGATCCACGTTGGTTCCGGCCATGAATCCGAAAAATCGGCCTGAAAAACTGCTCAGAGACTTTTTTATCTTTAAGCAGCAAGATATTTGTTTATTCAACGTTGGGAGCAAGCCAGCTCGCGCTGGACAAACTTGCTCAACTTGCAAGTGCAAAACTAAGCCATTTTATACACTTTAGATACATGGTTATATCATTTATTATACATATTAATAAGCAGGCTGGTCTCTGGGCGGAGTCTTTCCAGACATGCGCAGTCTTCTACTGTGGGGGTCTTCTGCTCAAGCCTTCATCCCTCTGGTGGTCACCATGGACGTCTTCCTCAATTTGACCTCTTCAATGAGGTGACCTGAATTCTTCAAGCTTGCAAAATCCTGGCTCTGGGCCTTCTAGATCTTATTCAAATGTCTAGTTTACTTAATTTATTACTGTGTGTGTGCTACTCCTGTTCTTTCTATAATAAGACCTTTGGTCCAGTGAGCAGAACAGAACATGATATTAACCAGTGCTCCTAAAATGTTCTTCTGGCAAAACAGGTATTGAGGTTTCTTAGCAGGCCAAGATATCTCAGTTAACTCCTTTAAGCCTGGCTCCTGTCTCAGCCAGAGGGGTCTGGAGCCTGGAGAGGTGGCTGTGATATATGGAAAAGCTGGAAGAACTCCAGGCTGAAGGAGTTGGAGCTGGGCCAGAGGGGCTCGGAGGTGCCACACGTTGGGTTTGGACGTGGGCTACCGAAATTGAAAACTGCAGCAGCTGAGGAAGAGTGAGAGAGCCAAACCTGCAGGTTTTTCTGGGTAAGGACTTTTTGATGAAAACTATTTGGGGTAAAAAAGAACTGAGCAGAGACCCAGAGCCTGCAGCCTGGAGAGTGAGAAATGGAACATCTCACTCCCGAGGAGGAAACCTTCACAAACCAAGGAGGAAGGACTCAGAGCTGACTCCCTGCACCTTTTCGTGATGGAGACCTGGTGAAGTGTTTCCCTGGCAGCCCAGGATGGGACCTCAGCAGGAGCTGAGGGCTGGTGGGGGTGCAAGAGAACCCCTTTCCCTGATCCCCCAATGAGAGAGGGACTTTTCACTATTGCCCTGAAGACTTCTGAACTGATGTGGGAGGGTTCAAGGGGTGGTAGGAGCTGTGTTAATATTGTATGTAATTGCTTTTTAGTTTGTATAGTATTTATTGGGTAGTAATAAATTGTGCATGATTCCCTTCCCCCACACTAAGGTGTGCCTGTCTGAAAATTTCTCTTTGGTGTTGAGGCAAATTGTGAGGGGAGCCTGAAGATTGGATTTATGTGGGGGTCAAACCCCCACAGTATTGAAGGAGGAAAAAGTCCTTGTGCAGATGGAATTGGGTGCAGA
>NW_020925127.1:0-565 GCF_003984885.1 Neopelma chrysocephalum
TGGGGTCAGGGGTTGGGGTTTGGGGTCAGGGCTGGGGTCAGTTTTGGGGTCGGGTTTGGGGTCAGGGTTTGGTTCAGGGTTTGGGGTCAAGGGTTGGGGTTTGGGGTCAGGTTTAGGGTCAGCTTTGGGGTCAGCTTTGGGGTCAGCTTTGGGGTCAGGGGTCGGGTTTGGGTTCGGGTTTGGGGTCAGCTTTGGGGTCAGGTTTGGGGTCAGGGTTGGGTTCAGGGTTTGGGGTCAAGGGTTGGGGTCAGCTTTGGGGTTGGGTTTGGGGGTCAGGGTTGGGGTCAGGGTTTGGGGTCAAGGCTTGGGGTCAGGGGTTGGGGTTTGGGGTCAGGGTTGGGGTCAGGTTTGGGGTTAAGAGTTGGGATTTGGGGTCAGATTAGGGTCAGGGCTCTAGGATCAGTGTGGGGTCAGTTATGGGGTCAGTGTGGGGTCAGAGCTGTAGTATCAGTTATGGGGTCAGTGTGGGGTCAAATGTAGTATCAATTGTGGGGTCAGCCATGGGGTCAGTTATGGGGTCAGTTGGAGTATCAGTTATGGGGTCAGTGTGGGGTCAGGGCTGTAG
>NW_020925127.1:575-5243 GCF_003984885.1 Neopelma chrysocephalum
TCAGTTATGGGGTCAGTGTGAGGTCAGGGCTGTAGGATCAGTTATGGGGTCAGTATGGGGTCAGTTCTGGGGTCCGTTATGGGGTCCCACCCCCCGGGGCACTCACGGTGCCATCCTTGAGCCACTGCTGGAACCCGTCCCTGCCGGGCGCGGGCGTGGCCGGGGCGGGGCCGCCGTCAGCCCCACACTGGGCCAGGACCCAGCGCACGAGCAGCTGCTCCAGCTCGGGGTCGTACTGACGCTCGATCTTCTGCTGCACCTCCCGGCTCAGCCCGTACGACGGGCCCCGGTTCGCCATCCTGGGGGCACAGGGGGGCCATGGTGGGCACAGGGGACACAGGGGGGCTGTGCTGGGGACAGGGGGCACAGGGGGGCACGGTGGGGATGGGGGACACAGAGGGAGTGGCAGGGACAGGGGGGCCATGGTGGCCAAGGACAGGGTGGTTGTGGTGGCCCTGGTGGGGACAGGGGACCCATGGGGGCCGTGGTGGGGACAGGGGGGCTGTGGTGGCCAGGGGGACACAGCAGGGCCATGGTGGGGACAGGGGACACAGGGGGGCTGTGCTGGGGACAGGGGACACAGACGGGCCGTGGCGGCCAAGGACAGAGTGGTTGTGGTGGCCCTGGTGGGGACAGAGGGGCTGTGCTGGGGACAGGGGACACAGGGGGAGTGGCAGGGACAGGGGACACAGGGGGGCTGTGATGGGGACAGGGGACACAGGGGGAGTGGCAGGGACAGGGGACATAGGGGGGCTGTGATGGGGACAGGGGGGCCATGGTGGCCAAGGACAGGGTGGCCATGGTGGGGACAGGGTGGCTGTGGTGGCCCAGATAGGGACAGAGGGGCTGTGGTGGCCAGAGGGGCCGTTGTGGCCAAGGACAGGGTGGTTGTGGTGGCCCTGGTGGGGACAGGGGGGCTGTGGTGGGGACAGGGGGGCTCAGGGGGGCTGGGGTGGGGACAGGGGGCACAGAGGAGCCATGGTGGGGACAGGGGACACAGGGGGGCTGTGGTGGGGACAGGGGGTACAGCAGGGCCATGGTGGAGGTAAGGGGGCCATGGTGAGGACAGGGGACACAGAGGGGCTGTGCTGGGGACAGGGGACACAGGGGGGTCGTGGTGGGCACAGGGGGGCCATGGTGGCCAAGGACAGGCTGGTTGTGGTGGCCCAGGTGAGGACAGAGGGGCTGTGGTGGGGACAGAGGGGCCGTGGTGGCCAGGGGGACACAGGGGGAGTGGCAGGGACAGCATGGCCGTGGTGGCCGTGGTGGCCATGGTGGGGCCAGGGTGGCTCTGGTGGCCAAGGACAGGGTGGCTCTAGTGGCCCAGGTGGGGCAGGGTGGCACTGGTGGCTCTGGTGGGGCCTGGGTGGCACTGGTGGCCCAGGCGGGGCCAGAGGGGCCGTGGCAGGGCCAGAGTGGCTTTGGTGGCTCGGGTGAGGCCAAGGTGGCACTGGTGGGGCCAGGGTGCCACCAGGGTGGCACTGGGGCCCCCCCGTGCCCATGTCCTGGCAGGGCCCTGTCCGGCCACAGCCTTATCTGTGCCCGGCAGGCGCTGCCAGGACTCTGCCCTCTTCCTGCCCACCCCGCCCTCAGCGGGCACAGGGGGCTGTGCCCACCCCCAGCACCGCGAGGAGACCCCCCCGGGGAACCCCTCGGGCCCCCCCAGGACCCCTGAACCCCCCCCGGTGCCCACCCCGAGCCCCCCGTGCCCGCGGTTTGTTCCCCCTGGTGCTCCCGGAGCTCCCCCCCCCCGCGTGCCCGGGCACGGAGCCACATCCCAGATCCGGGATTGGCACCGGAGCCCCTGGAGGGGGGGAGGGACAAGGGGCAGGAAGGGGGTGTCCCCACCCCGGCAGGGCGGCGGGGCCCCACCCCGGCCAAGGTGCCACTCGGGGCGGTGCCACTTTGGGGGTTGTGCCCCCCATGGACGCCGTGCCCCCGGGGGGGGGGGGGGGGCCCGGGGGGGCCCCCCCCCCCAAAACGGGGGGGGTCTGAGCCCCCCCAGAGACCCCCCCCGGTCCCTGTGCCCCCTCTGCGTGTCCCCCTGTGCCCACCAGTGTCATTGTCCCCCCCTGGTCCCCCCCCCGGGTATTTGGGGGCACCCCGAGGGTGCTGCTCCCCTCCAGCCCCCCCCAGGATACCCACCCCGGTGTCCCCTCCATGCCAGCCAGCTGGGGACATGTGGCACCTGCCACTTTGGGGTCCGTGTCACCCACGTGGCTCCAGTTTTGGGGGGGGTCGGGGGGTCGTGTCACCAGGGGAGGGGGGACAGGAGGAAACCCAACCCCTCTCCCCCGGACCCAAACCCACGGGGGATCCCAGGTGGTCCCAGAGTTCAGGGTCGGGTCGGGGGGTGCCCCCCGGGGGGGAGGTTGGCACGGGGAGCCCCCCGGGAGGGAGGGGGGGGTGGTTGGGGAGCGCCCGGCCGGGGGCCAAGGGATTGGGAAACAAAGGAGCTGGAACTGGGATCATTTCCCGACCCAGCCGGGGCTTGCCCGGGAGGCGGCGGCGGGGGGGGGACGGACGCGGGGGGGGGACACGCCCGGTCCCGGCTCCGCTGCCCCGGAGACCCCCCTGAGCCCGCGGGAAGGGGCTGCGCCCATCCCGGTGGGTAATGGGGGGGTCTCAGCTCGGGGGAAGACACGCGGGGGTCCCCAGGGCCAGGCTGGGCACCCCCTCGGGGGGCTGTGCCCACCCCCGCGGGGACCGGGGCACCCTGGAGACCCCCGGGGACAACGGGGTGGGGGGGGGGCAGCCAGGACAGGGCAACCCTTGGGACCCCCGGACGGCAGCGGGGAGGGGACACGGGCACCCTGGGGACCCCCCAGAGACCCCCGGGGGGGATCAGGGAGGGGACACGGCCACCCTGGTGTCCCCCCAGAGACCCCCGGAGGCGAGCGGGGAGGGGACCCCGGGAGGGGACACGGGGCGAGGAGGGGGCAGCCACCACAGAGCCACCCCGGGGACCCCCAAAAACACCCCGGGGGGCAGCAGGGAGGGGACACGGCCACCCTGGTGTCCCCCGAGACCCCCGGAGAGGGGACCCCGGGGAGGGGACACGGGGAGGGGACCGGAGCCAGCTCAGGGCCACCCTGCTGTCCCCAGAGACCCCCGGGGAGGGGACCCAGGGTGAGGGACACGTGGAGGGGGCCCCGGGGGGGACACATGGAGGGAACCCCTTGGGGACACGGGGAGGGGACCAGACCCAGCTCTGGGTGTCCCCAGAGACTCCCGGGGAGGGGACCCCGGATGGGGGACACGTGGGGGGGACCCTGGGGGGGACACAGGGAGAGGACCCCTTGGGGACACGGGGAGGGGACCCCAGGGGGGACACATGGAGGGAAACCCGGGGGGGACACGTGGAGAGGACCTCTTGGGGACACGGGGTGGGGACCGAAGCCAGTTCAGGGCCACCCTGGTGTCCCGAGAGACCCCCGGGGAGGGGACCCCGGGAGGGACACGTGGAGGGGACCCCAGAGGGGACACACGGAGGGGAACCCGGGGGGGACACGGGGCGGGGACCCCTTGGGGACACGGGGAGGGGACCGGAGCCAGCTCAGGGCCACCCTGAGACCCCCGGGGAGGGGACCCCGGGGGGGACACGTGGAGGGGACCCCCAGAGGGGACACATGGAGGAAAACCCGGGAGGAACACGGGGAGGGGACCCTTTGGGGACACGGGGCGGGAAACCCGGGGGGGACACATGGAAGGGACCCCCCGGGGACACAGGGAGGGGTCCGGAGCCCCCTTCGCGGCCTCGCCCCGGCCCCCCCCCAGCCCCCCCCGGCGGGAAGGGCCGGAAGCCCCACCCGGGTCCCGTTTCCCGGGCGTGTCCCGGGGGCTCCGCGGCCGCACCGCGGGCTGGGGGGGGGTGTCAGGGGTGGGGACACCCCGGGGAGGGGGCGGGGGGGTGAGTGGTCCCCACTCGCTGTCCCCACCCTCAGCCTTGTGCTGGTGGCGGTCGCATCTCCCGCTGCCCATCCCGATCCCGATCCCGCTCCCGTTCCCGGTGCCCGTTCCCGGTGCCGGTGCCCGCTCCCGGTGCCGGTGCCCGGTGCCCGGTGGCCGTGCCTACCTGCGGCGCCGGTCCCGCTGTCCCCGGGGCGGCAGTGCCGGATGTCGCCGCCGCCCGCGCCCTTTTCAGGGCTGATGTCACCGCGGGCGGGGGCGGCCCCGGCACCGCCCGGCACCGCCCGCCCCCGGGGCGGGACCGGCCGCCAGCGCGGGCACCGGGGCTGGCACCGAGCCCCCGGGAGTGGCACCGAACCCTTCCCGGGCGTGGCACCGAAGCCCTGGGAGTGGCATCGAGCTCCCCACGGGGGTGGCACAGAGCCCCTGGGAGTGGCACCGAACTCCTGGGAGTGGCACCGAACCCCCCTGGGAGTGGCACCGAACCCTTCCCGGGGGTGGCACCGAACCCTCCGCGGGGGTGGCACCGAACCCCCCTGGGAGTGGCACCGAGCCCTTCCCGGGAGTGGCACCGAACCCCTGGGAGTGGCACCAAAGCCCCCGGGGGTGGCACCGAACCCCTGGGAGTGGCATCGAGCCCCCCACAGGGGTGGCACAGAGCCCCTGGGAGTGACATCGAGCTCCTGGGGTTGGCACCGAGTCCCCCACGGGCGTGGCACCGAACCCCCCTGGGAGTGGCACCGAAACGCCCCCCGGGGG
>NW_020925127.1:5343-5984 GCF_003984885.1 Neopelma chrysocephalum
CCCCTGGGAGTGACATCAAGCTCCCGGGGGTGGCACCGAATCCCCCCCGCCTCCCCTGGGAGTGGCACCGCCCCGTGAAAGGGAGGGGGACAACAGGGGGAGTGGGGAGGGGGGACAGGGTGGCCGTGGTGGGGACAGGGGTGGCCGTGGTGGCAGGAGGTCACAGGGGCTGCTTGGGGACATGTGGCTGTGGTGGCCATGGTGGTGACAGTGTGGCTGTGGTGGCTGAGGCGGGCACAGGGTGCCAGTGGTGCCACACGGGGTGACAGTGGTGGCAGTGGTGCCACACGGGGTGACAGTGGTGGCAGTGTCACACAGGATGGCTGCGGTGGCGGAGGTGACAACGGGGTGGCTTTGGTGGGGACGGGGGGGCTGTAGTGGGGACGGGGGGGCTGTGGTGGCGGGGGACACGGGGGCTGTGGTGACAGGGTGACAGTGGCTGTGGTGACGGGGGAACAGTGACTGTGGTGACAAGGGGACAGTGTGGTGACAGGGGGACAGTGTCTATGGTGACGGGGACAGTGGCTGTGGTGAGAGGTGACAGTGACTGTGGTGACGGGGACACAGTGACCATGGTGACAAGGGGACAGTGTGGTGACAGGGGGACAGTGACTGTGGTGGAGACAGGGTGACAGTGTCTA
>NW_020925127.1:5994-6153 GCF_003984885.1 Neopelma chrysocephalum
GGGGGACAGTGACTGTGGTGGAGACAGGGTGACAGTGTCTATGGTGATGGGGGACAGTGACTCTGGTGACAGGGGGACACAGTGGCTGTGGTGACAGGGGCACATGGGGGCCGTGGTGGCAGTGGGGACACAGGGCAGTGGTGACAGGGGGACAATGAC
>NW_020925128.1:0-3606 GCF_003984885.1 Neopelma chrysocephalum
GTTCCAAAATCTAATTCCTGAGTCCTAGCCCCCCTCCCACATCTCAACCCGGTGTGAGATGGGTTTTCCAGACACCACATGAGACTCAAAATGGGGGGAAAGGGATATATATTACAAGACTGTACAACAAATAAATAGTATAATACACTACATACACAATCTCAACTATCTCTACCATGACAATATAATATTTACAATGGATCAAATCTCCTCTCCCTTCCAAATAAAAGTCCAGGAGGGAAGAAGAAAAAAGACCCCTTCCAGTCTCTGAGCAGCAGTCCACTAGGGCAGCAGGCTCTCTGTGTCTTTCATGAAGCAGCAGTTGTTGGATCTTTGCCAATACACACGAGGGAGGCCTCCAAGCCTCTCTCGGCCCCCCGACGCAAACAAAGGGTCTTTCCGTGGGCTGCGTTACCCCAGACAAAGGTTGCTCCACCACGGTCATGTCGACAAAGTGCAGAAGCCTTCGTGACGGTCTGGTATCTTCAGGGGATTCAAGCCCCTTGCAGAGCTTCTGTGCTCTGCCTCAAGATGGCTGCCAGCTTCTCTGAAGCTGCAGCGAGGGAGGGCCCAAGGTCCTCTCTCACACATTTCGTCCTGGCTGAGCTCTCAGGACCACTGCATTTAGGACTTCCAATTAATAGGAGTCAACCCCCTCCATTTTTGAAGGGATCTCAAAGAAAGTTTGGGGGAGTTTTGGTTTTCAGTTCTTACCCAAACTCTGTCCATAGAGATTAGTTCTGCTCTCTCTCTCTCTCTCTCTCTCTCTCTCTCTCTCTCTCTCTCTCCCTCTCTCCTTCAGAGATCTCTGTGTCTTCCTGCTCGGCGGCTCTGCTGCTTCTTCTTATCTGCTTGGCTCTTTGCCACTGCTCTCCGTAGGCTGTTTGCCGCTGCTCCCTTTGCTGCTCCCGATGTAGAAGCTTCCCCCAGCTTTCAACTACAGATACTCAGTTCAGTTTTAGCATTGTTCTGAGTCCCTGTAGCCCCAGCCAAGGGGCTGGGGGGGGGGGCCGGAGCCCCAAGGGGCTCCTGCCCCTGCTCCTCGTGACCTCAGAACATGGCCACCTCTTCTCCAACTACTACAACTACTTTCTTTTCCGGTCTAGTGATATGTTTATATTTTGCAGGAGCACTGATTGGGTCAAACCCCAAGGGTCACCACCCCCTGGGGGTTTACCACTTTCTTAGCTCCAGAGGGGAAAACCTGTTTCAAACCACTACATGATCTTACACTAGGACAGCAGGTCAGTTCTTTGATATCAAACTAGCAGATTGACAAGGAGCACAAAAACTAAGCTCTAATAGTTCTTCTAGGGGTCTAAGAACTTCAAAGTTTCCTCAAATAGTTAAAGATCACTACAAAGATCATGCTATGAAGTTAAAGAGGAAATGGTCTCTTCACAAAGAATTTTAAAAAGAAAGCACGAGAAAACTATGTTTTCTCAACCAGAACAAAGGTACATCTCTTTGTGGCTTCGGTAAACCAGACTTATCTTTCCCTACTCATTTTCATTAACACATGTCATTTGAAAAAAATATACACAACAAATAGAAACGTCTCTAGATGTCAAAAATCTGGGAAGTGTATATGGTAAAGCATCACACCAAAAGACCTAGAATACTGCAGTGCAAGGGAAAACATAGACTCTCACAGACTTTAGTGTGTCCAGTCTATACAAAATGAATTCTGAGATAAAGCTTGAAAAGCTGAGAGAAAAAAGGTCCTTATTATTGGAGATAATACTTATTCTTAAAATACTGTAACACAAATGTAGTATAACTCAATCTCAATTTATACTGAACAATTGTAGATTTAGTTTCTTTTAGCATCTTCTAATCCAAAGTTTAATAGTTTCTATTTTCTCCTATATCTCTTATAACTGGAAATGCCTTAGGAGTTAACAACCAAACTATCCCTCCATCATAGTATCTCACAGAATTCCTTTTTATCTCTGCTCTGGACCTTCCCCACTCGCATTAGCCCTGAACCCTCAAACTGCAGATTCACAGATTCTCTCAGCACGGTCCCACTCCCTCCCCCCTCCCTAAATGGACTCTGTGGAGGTGGTGGAGTCGACAGAAAAAAAGGCTTGGGGAAACTTGTCCCTGTATGGGGATATAGGGCTGGCAGTGGCAGAGGAGGTGCAGAGAGCTCTCGTCCTTTAACTTCTGTTCTGCCACAGATGTCCGCAAAACTTTTCTGGCAGCTGCACTTGATTCTCTGAGTCTCTCTGTCTGTTCTCGTAGTTCGATGTCGGTACTCGGTGACGCGGGGAGCAGACAGCAGCAGCGGCATGGTGGTGTGGGCTCGTTCACGGCTCCCCCCCCCCCCCCCCCGTTCTTTCTTACCGAAGTTGTCTCTTGCCGGGTTTGGGGGGTGGGGCAATGGCGGCTCTCGGCAGTTGGGGTTGGTGTCGCGCGGTGCTGATGTAACAGGGTGTGATGGTGGTCGGTCAGCGCGGGCTGTGGCGGAGGCGGGGCCGCGGCAGGTGGCAGCGGTGGGCACGGGCGCAGTCAGGCAGGCAGGGCGCAGCGGCGTCGGCACGGTACTCAGGGTAGACAGGGCTCACAGCGCCCGGTGGCGGGGGGGGGGGGCAGGGCAGGGGGGGGTGGAAACAGCGCAGCTTCTGGCTAAGGCGGCTTGGGGCGACCCCCGGGTCAGCACGGGCACAGGAGCAACAGGAGGACCGGCTCCACGTGGCAGTACGGCGGGGCTGGGTACGGCTCCAGGCAGCAACACGGCAGCAGCTTTAGAAGTGGCGACAGGAAAAACGGCAGCAGGGGGGGTGGTGGAGAGCTCGCTGCGGGGGGAGGCGCAGCTGGCAACGGCCTCCCTGGCATCCCGCACAGAGCTAGAACTGTCCAGGGCTAAGGACAAACTGCTGCTGGGGCCGCTAGCTGACGATCAGGCAGGAGCCTGCACTTTGAAACTTGCCGGCAGCGCGATTGTTGACATAATGAGTAAAAGCTGAAAAGCTGACTTGCTCTCTTTGTTTTCAGTTTTGCTGCTCGCTAATGCAGCATAGGCTAAAGCTGTAACTTGCCTCTCAGTCCTTATAAATTTCTCTGTTTCAGTCAGCAGCCACAACGTAAGATAGCTAGCTGATTCCTTAGATCCTTTGATCTCTTCCCCTAGCTTTTCCTTTATAGAATCCTGTATGGACACCTCAAAGGCAGCTTGAGCTGTGGGGATTAGTAACCCTTTAAGGGCTTTTTCATCATAATTAGAATCTCTCTCAGAGAGAATTAAATGGAGGAGCGTTTCCACTGCGTCTTCCTCTTTGGATAGCGTGGGCCCCGTTTCTCCTCCCTCAGCCGACTCACCTGGCCAAGGCAAGATTCTTCTGTACCACGCGTGTGACTTTACATTCCTGGCGCCGGGGGAAAACGCCACCTCTAACGGCTGCTTCTCTTGGCTCCTTCTGTTCGCCTTACGTCCCTCAGAACAACGAAACCAGAGTCCCTGTCTTTTTCCAGGCACCAGACATCGGGAGAGGAATTCAACCATCCTCTGCTACCATTTGTGGGTGGAGAGGCTCAGGAACACATGCAAACGATCATGTGATCAGGCAAAATGTCCAATTTATTATTTAAATAAGTTAACTT
>NW_020925128.1:3616-4844 GCF_003984885.1 Neopelma chrysocephalum
TTTGTGCTGCTTAGTATGTTACTGTGAATAGTCAGCACAAAGATAATTTTATAAAAGAGTGGGTCTATAACTTCTACTCCTTCTCATTGAAAAAGTACATATATTGCGTAAGTCATACTCAGTAACATTTGCTCTGGGTTGCAACAGCATTTGCTTTCCTTGTAAAATGTTTTATCTGCCTAAATTTAAAAAATCCTTTTTCAGTTTTCTTAGCTCAAATGAGCATACAGACAAGGCAAGCATTCAGGGAACATTTTTTGTATGTTTAAACTCTCTCAATCGATAGTGCTTAATTTAAGTCTCATCCAAGCCATAACAAGGTCTTAAGAAAGCTAAATTGTATGCGTGTGGAAATCTGTAGCAAAAAGAGAAGAAATAAAAATTAGGTTAATCTAATTGCTTCCTGTAAAGGACAAAAATATCTTATTCCTTCAGATTCCTTTCTCACTCAATCACAATGAGATATGTAGACTGAAACTTGATCAGACAGAAGAAGGGTTAGGAGAGCATTGATTACATGTTTATGCAGATTTGTCTGTTCATCTTAGCTGAAATGAATTCTGATGTCTTTTTGACATGAATAAGGTAGGGTTTGATAGAATTCAGCAGTTGAGTTTCAATAAGTAACTTTCTTTCCTGTCACTTCACTATCTAATCTTACTAGCATTGTGATCTGTCATGGTTTGACCGTTCCAAAATCTAATTCCTGAGTCCTAGCCCCCCTCCCACATCTCAACCCGGTGTGAGATGGGTTTTCCAGACACCACATGAGACTCAAAATGGGGGGAAAGGGATATATATTACAAGACTGTACAACAAATAAATAGTATAATACACTACATACACAATCTCAACTATCTCTACCATGACAATATAATATTTACAATGGATCAAATCTCCTCTCCCTTCCAAATAAAAGTCCAGGAGGGAAGAAGAAAAAAGACCCCTTCCAGTCTCTGAGCAGCAGTCCACTAGGGCAGCAGGCTCTCTGTGTCTTTCATGAAGCAGCAGTTGTTGGATCTTTGCCAATACACACGAGGGAGGCCTCCAAGCCTCTCTCGGCCCCCCGACGCAAACAAAGGGTCTTTCCGTGGGCTGCGTTACCCCAGACAAAGGTTGCTCCACCACGGTCATGTCGACAAAGTGCAGAAGCCTTCGTGACGGTCTGGTATCTTCAGGGGATTCAAGCCCCTTGCAGAGCTTCTGTGCTCTGCCTCAAGATGGCTGC
>NW_020925129.1:0-505 GCF_003984885.1 Neopelma chrysocephalum
TTTTATTCCTTGCAAATCCAAATTCGATAGCCTCATTTCTATATCAATTGGTGCCGTGACTCGGATAAAGACTTCTGGAAGGTAAGATTACTACCTGGGAAGGGTACCCCCGTCCCATTTTGGACGGTCTCGGGAGTTCTTATCTTTCAGCTCTTTATTCCGACCAAGAGAAAATTTATTAGAGACAAATTGGAAAAAGAAACTCTGCAGACCCCGTAATTTCGTATACGAATCCGGGTGGGGTCAGACCTAGGGACAAGGTGCTGACAAAAAGGCTTGCCCTGCAGGGGCCTGAGTCAAAATTGTGGTTTTTGCTCAGCTATTCTTAAAAACAGGAAGAAGACTGACTCAGCAGAAGCCGGATCAGAGGAATCCAGGATAGTACACCCGGTTGGGCGGGTCTCGCTCCAGCGCCGCCAGCGCTGCTAAGAGCGAGGGCTCACCCAGGAGCTGAGTGGGTGAGTATCCCCCTCCAGGGATATTGGGAGGGGTTCCTGAAGTGCGA
>NW_020925130.1:0-7888 GCF_003984885.1 Neopelma chrysocephalum
CCACGGTGTCCAGCAGGATCATGGTGATGGTGACCAGGGTGGCACAGCTGGAGCGCAGGTCCATGCCCAGCAGCAGGAAGGACACGGCGAAGGTGGGCAACAGGCACAATGCCAGTGTCACCAGCCCCTCGGTCACCACCGTCAGGTACTGCTCGTAGTACACGTATGTCACCCTGCGGGGGTGGCACCGTGACGTGACACTGTGACAGGGCACCAGGCACCCCAAATGGGCACCAGGTACCCCAAAATGGGCACTGGGTACCCGAACACAGGCACCAGCACCCCGACATGGGCACTGGAAACCCTGGCACAGGCACTGGGACCCCAACAGGGGTTCCCACAGCAACCCCAGCCCTGAACTGGGCACCCCTGTTAACCCCAGTGAGGCACTGAGGTGCCCATGTTGTCCCTGACCTGGGCACCCCTGAATGGGTCATCCCCTAACTGGGCACCCACAGTGACCCCCAGCAAGGGCACCCTCAGCACCACTGGATGGGCACCCCTTAACTGGGAACCCCTTAACTGGACACAAATTTGTGATCCCCAGTTTGGGTGCTGGGGCACCCACAGCACCCCACAATGGGCACCCTTTAACTGGGCACCCCTTAAGTTGGGACCCCCACTGACTCCTGACTGGGGCACCCACTTGTGACTCCCAAGAAGTGCCCCTGCCCTGGCCTGGGCACCCTTAACTGGGCGTTCCTGAACTGGGCACCCATTGCTGACCCCGCACCAGCCAGCGGTGCCCCCCCCGGCACCACGCCCCTCTCCCCCCTCCCCATCCTGCGCCTCCCATGCCCCAGGTGGGCACTCACGTGTAGGGGAACACGCTGAATTGGGGGTCTGTGTCGGGCACCCTGTGCAGGGTGCGGGTCAGGGTGTCCCCCAGGGCACGGGCTGCCCGCAGAGCCGCCGTGTACTCCTGCGAGGTGCGCAGCGGGCGCTGGTACGCCATGAACCGGGTGGCTGGCACAGATCGGGGGGGTCAGGGGCACCCCCGGGGGCCCACTGGGCACCCCCCGGCCCACGCCAGCCCTGCACTCACCCAGGATGGTGCCGTTCTCGTCCATGCTCACCGCAGTGTCGTAGGCACCCAGGCCCCTGCGGGGGAAAAACGGGGGTCAGGGGGCACCCGGGGGGGCACCCAGGGCGTGGGTGGTGAGGTGTTACCCACTGATGGCCATGTCTGGGTAGGGGACCCCCAGTGCCACGAACCCCTTGGCACACTGCAGGGTGGGCCGGTCCTGCAGGAACCAGGGCAGGAAGCGCTGGAATTCCTCGGCCGTGGGGCGTCGAAGCGTCTTCAGGCACTGCCCCAAAACACAGCTCGGGTCATCTGTGGGCACAGGGGTCAGCAGTGGCGGGCACCCAATGTGCTCCCAAGGGCCACCACAGAGGACACTGCGTGTAGACCCGAGAACCACCACGATGGGCACCCACTGGCCACGATGGCACACCCGCCCCGTGCCCCCCAGCCCCTACTCACTGCTGGTGGAGGGGCAGAACTCCCCCTTGTGCGCCCCGAACTGGTGGATGCGGCAGCAGCGGCTCGTGGGGTTCAGCCAGTCCAGGAAATCGTCCACCCAGGAGGTGGCCGGGATGGCCAGGTAGGACCTGGAGGGGGCACACGGGGCTGGCAGGAGCTGGTCACCCCTCCCCCTGGCCCCCCCGTGCCCCCCCCGTGTACCCACACGTTGGGGAAGCTGGTGGCGTGTTGGATGGTCTGGGTGAGCGAGTCGGAGTCGCAGCCGGCGCTGGAGCAGATGGCGTTGGTGCCGTTGGCAGAGGAGAAGTCGTACCCGCCCGTGGTGACGAAGTAGGTGGGCACCCCCACGGCCAGGTACTGGTTCAGCGCCGAGAAGTACTGCAGCATGTACGAGTCCTGCGGGCACCCCCGTCAGCCTGGGGGGCCCTGAGGGTCCCACCATCCCCACGTGTCACCCACTGCAACACCCTCAGGGTCCTGAGGGGTCCCGAGGGTCACCCCATCTCCGTGTGTCACCATCTAGGGCCCCGTCACCCACCCAGCACGTCCAGGGTCCTGCAGGGCCCAGAGGGTCACCCCACCTCCATCTGTCACCATCTAGGGCCATGTCACCCCCCCCTCTGTCCCCCCCTAGGGACATGTCCCCCCCCCCCTCCCCCCCCACCCCCCCCCCAGGGGGCCCCCCCCCCGGATTCCCCCAAAACACCCCCCCTGTCCCCCCGTTCCCCCCCCCACCCCCCGGCGGTCCCGTCCCCACCTCGGGCAGGGCGAGCTCCTGGTCCAGCCCCACGGGCACCTGGAACATCAGGAACAGCCCGGCACAGGCCAGGAACAGGAACAGCAGCACCTGGGGGGCACCTGGTCAGGGACCTCCAGGACCCCTGACACCCCCAGCTCCCCCTGGAACCCCACAGCCCCCCAAATTCCCTCCCAAGACCCCTGGTCCCCTCCAGCCCCCATGTCCCATCCCACCCCCAAGCCCCCCATGTCCTCCCCACCTCCCAGGACACCCCAGAATCCCTGTGCCCCCCATTCCCCCCGTTCTCCCCGATGGCTCCCCAAACCCCCAGTCCCCCCAGCCCCATGACCCCCATTCCCCTCGTGCCCCAATGCCCCCCATGGCCCCCCCTGCCATTCCTCCCATGCCCACCTTTCCCCTCACTCCTCCACTCCCCTCTGTCCCCCCAATCCTCCCATCTCCCCCCGTGCCCCCGGTGCCCCCTCACCACACAGGGCCGAACGATGGGGTGCAGCAGGAAGGGGGTGTAGAATTTCTCGAGGAGGGGCCGCAGCAGCCGGGCCCCCTCCCGGGCCGGGCCCCCCCTGCCCGTCCCACAGCAGCAGCACAGGTCAAACCGCCCGGCCTGGGGGCACACAGGGGGTTGGCACGGGATCCCCACGGCCCCCTGCCCACCCCGGGCACACACTGCCCACCCTGTGCCCACCCTGTGCCCACCCTGTGCCCTCCCCACGACCCCCAGAGCCCCCCGGGTGGTACCTCCTGCCGCCGGGCGTCCAGTGCCACCAGTGCCACGAACCCCGACATCTGCAGCAGGAAGTCGAAGGCGATGGCGACGGCGGCCGTGAGGGCGAAGGTTCGCACGGCGGGCATGGACGAGAGGGCACCTGCGGGACCCCGGGCTCAGGGGGCACCCCAAACCCCGCAGCCCCCGCACCAGCGAGAGCTGTGCCAGTCCCTGCACCCACTGTCCCCCTGTGCCCACTGTGCCAGCCCCCCCACTGCACTGCCCCCCCCGCCCCCGCCACCGTCCCAGCCCCCTGCACCCACTGTCCCCCTGTGCCCACCGTGCCCAGCTCCTGTGCCGTGGTCCTGCGCCCCCACAGTGCCCCCCCCACCCTGTGCACCCCTCATGTCCCTCCACGCCCCCATGTCACTGTGTCCCCCCCCGTGCTCCTGTTGCCCTCCACCATTTCCCAGTGTCCCTGTGCCCACCCTGTGCACCCCCATGTCCCTGTGCCCCCAGTCACCCCTGTTTCCCCACGCCCCCCATGTCCCTGTGCCCCTTGTCCACCCCTGAGTCCCTGTGCCCCCCCCGGTGCCCCCGGAGCCCCCCGAGCTCACCCAGGAAGAAGCAGATGGCCTCGGAGATGCTGCACAGCAACATGCTGGGTGCCACCTGCGCCAGCACCCGCCCCAGGTGCTGCTCCCGTGTCTCGCCCGGCTCCCGCTGCGACTGCTGCTGGCAGGGGTGGTCAGGGGGGACCCCATGGGGCACCCCCACCCTGGGGGAGAACCCCAAAGGTACCCCCCACCCCCTGGGGGGCCCCATTGGGCACCCACCACCCCGCCTTGGGGCAGCCACAGGGTGCTGTGCCCCATGGGCACCTCCCTCCCCACCCTGCCCCATGGGGACCCCCAGGTGCCCCCCCAGGGCCACATTCCCCATGAGAATCCCCAAAGTGCCCCCGTGCCGCCCCCCCCCGCCCTCTGTGCCCCCCCATCCCGGACCTGGAACTCCTGCACGAAGATGAAGATGTTGTCAGCGCCCACAGCGAGCACGAGGAAGGGCACGACCTCGAGGATGATGAGGGACGAGGGCACCCCCAGCAGCGCCAGGAACCCCATGGAGGCAAACACGGCCCCCAGGACCACGGCGATGCCCCCCACTGCCAGCGTCACCTTCGACTCCACCTGCGACACCCACACTCAGCACCCCCAGCTCCCCTAGAACCCCACCCAGATCCCATTGGGACCTCCCAGAACCCCTGGACACCCCCTGGGAGCCCCCGGGATCCCCTTGGATCCCCCGGGACCCCCTTGGATCCCCCGGGACCCCCTTGGGACCCCTGGACATCCCACAGGAGCACCCCGGACCCACCAGCACACCACCCAGGATCCCCCAGCTCCACCAGGACCCCCCTGGGACCCCCTGAACCTCCTGGAACCCCCCCCAGGACGCCCCTGGAACCCCTGGACTCCCCAGACACCCCCCCAGAGCCCCGAAGCCCCCCGGACGCACCAGCACCCGGCTCCAGGCCGTGTACTCGCCCAGGGCCAGCGCGATGTAGGCGAACACCAGCAGGTAACTGAGCGTGAACACCGGCAGGTCCTCCCCGCTCGTGCGGTTGATCTCGTCCTCCAGGGACCGCTGGGGGGGCACCGACAGGGGAGGGGGAATGAGGGGACACCGGGCACCCCGGGGACCCCCCCATCCCACCCTGAGAATGGGAACACGGGATGTGGGGGGGGCACAAAGACATGGGGGAAACAGGGGCACAGGGGTCACTGGGGGGGGCACAGGGACATGGGACACTGGGGGCACCAGGGTCACGGGGGGTATGGGGGGCACTGGGGGCACAGGGACACGGAGAGGATGCAGAGGGGACACGGGACACCGGGAGGGGTCTGACCTCAGCCATGAACGTGACCGACAGGTTGAGGCCGTGCGAGCGCTGGAAATCCCGAACCACCTCGAGGAACTTGCTCTCCCAGCTCAGAACCCACTCGAGCCGGGGGTCCCCGTGGGGGAAGTTGTTCAGGGAGTACGTGATGATCAGAGCCTCGGCCTCCGTGTACTCTGAGTCTGGGGACACAGGGACGTGGGGACATGGAGGGACACAGGGGGGACACGGCAGGGACACCTCACAGGTCCCCTCCTGCCCCATGGAGCCCCCCATTCCCCCAAGGTGTTCCCGTACCCCCTGCCCTACAGGTGCCCCCATGCCCTATGAGGGCCCCTGTCCTTGAGGTGTCCCCATTGCCCACAGGTCCCCCACACCCCATAGAGACAGTCTCCTGTCCCCCCAAGTTGTCCCCATGTCCCACAGGGACCCCCATTGCCCACAGGTCCCCCGTCCCCCAGGTGTCCCCGTGCCCACAGGTCCCCCCTGCCCCACAGAGCCCCCCACCTACCCCGGGCCCCTGTGCCCCCCTGCCCTCCGTGCCCCCGTACCCCGGTATCCCCCGAAGGCGATGTATGGGAACACGGGCCCGCCGTACTCGGCCATACAGCTCAGCTCCAGCGCTGTGATGTCCTTGAAGGAGAGCGGGGAGCTGGTGGGGACAGGGTGCCAGGGGGTCAGCGGGGGTACCCATCACCGCCTTGAGCCCACCCGGACCCAGCTGTGAGGGGGGACCCGGAGAGAACCCCAACCCCACAGCCTGGCACCCACTTGACACAGTAGATGAGGTGGTCGTGCCAGTCCACGGTGCCCGTCTCTTTGCTGTCCTCCTGCAGGGCGGTGAGTGCCAGGTGGGAGCGGTTGTTCTGGAAGTACTGGGTGACGCTGTTGACACAGCAGTCGCCCAGGGTGGGCTCTGTGGGGTTCAGGGGGGCATAACACACGTCCCTGAGCGTCACGTTCCTGCCCGCCTGCGGTGCCCAGGCTTCGATGGCCGCCAGCCGCTCCTGCAGCTCCAGCAGCGCCTGCAGCACGTCCTGGGACAGGACCCCGCTGAAGTTCTTGGCCCCCAAGATCACAGAGTCGTAGCGAGACCCAGCCCTGCCCGGCGCCGTCACAATGATCTGGTTGGTGCGCAGGAAGGGCCCGAAGTGCTGGTCATGGAAGGCCTTCTCCTGCCTGGCACGGCTGCCCGGCGCCGACCAGAGCTCCACCGGGTCCGTGGTCAGCCGGAGGGTCATCATCCCGACCGAGAGCCCCCCGGCCACCACCACGGCCACCACCAGCACCACCAGGGGCCTTGAGGCCACCAGTGTCCCCCACCAGCGGAACACCCGTGCCAGGGCCTGGTGACTGGCATTGCCCACCCACGCCGAGCACCCGCGGGCAGCGGGCACTGCCTGCGGCATCGTGAGCCCCTTGGAGCGCCGCTGGCACAGCAGGGTCACGAGGAAGACCATGGCGAGGAAGGCGAAGAGCAGGACACAGAGCACCAGGACACCGTCGGCCTCGCCCAGCCGGAACGGGGGCGGCGGGTCTGCGGGGGCCACCACGGGCGGGCAGGACTCGGCGCAGTCCTGGCACGAGCAGGGCTCTTCATCCTCACTCGGCGCCTCGCTGCAGCTCCAGACCCGCGCGTCCAGCGGCTCGATGTCATCGCCCGGCTCGGTGCCGTTGGGCACCAGCTGGAAGTTGATCTGCAGCGGCGCCAGCCCGTTGTTCTTGTCGCCCTGGAAGTCCAGCCAGCGCTGGGGGGTGCAGAGCTGGGCACCGTAGCGCCCGCACATGGTGGCGATGGCGAAGCCGCCGGTGGACGGGAGCCGCACCCCGCGGCACGAGGAGAAGGCGGCATCGGCGAAGCGCTGCCGGAAGAAGCTCTGATACTCCACCACCGCCAAGCCGGGCGCCTCCGTGCTGTTCACCACCCGCGTCACGTTGGTGAACAGGCTCTGGTCGGGGCTGCAGGTGTTGTGGCAGTACAGGCTGGCGAAGTTGCGGGCGCAGGACGGGCACCGCGCCAGGACGGTGCCCGAGAGCGCGACGCTGAGCCGGAGCGCGCTGAGCTGCTCGTAGTTGCAGCACACCAGGGTGGTCTCGTTGTCCCCCCGCGCCAGGTCCGGGCACACGGAGCGCAGCAGGGCCAGCAGAGCGCCCGTGGCCTCCTGGGCAGGAGTGTTGTTCAGGCAGGGCACGTTGGAGGACACCAGCGACGTGTCCACCTCGGGGTTGCGCCCGCACTCGCCGTAGAAGGAGCAGTACCCGGCGCGGTGGATCGGGGTGAGGGATGGGGAGGCCTGGGGGGGTGGAGGGGGAGGTGGGAAGGGGTTTGGGGAGGGGGATGGCACTGTCAGTATCCAAATGGTACCCAACAGGCATCTGGCGGGCACTGCAGAGGTGTGTCCCCCACTCTGCCATCCTCAGCCCCCCCAAATACCACCCAAAGGGCACCCAACAGGCATCTGATGGGCATCACAGTGGTGTCCCCCCCAGTCTGCCACTTCTAGGCCCTCAAATCACTACCCAAAGGGTACCACAATGGTTTCCCCCCCACTCTACCACCCTCAGCCCCACCACTGTCACCCAACAGGCACCCAGTGGGTGCCACACCAGTGTCCTCCCAGCTCTGCCACCCCAAGACCCTCCAAACATCACCCAGTGGGGACCACACCAGTGTCCCCCTACTCTGCCACACCCAGCCCCTCTAAATGTCACCAAATGGGTACCAGAACAGGGTTCCTTGGCTCTGCCACCCTCAGCCCCCCCCAAGGGGCACCCAACAGGCACCCAATGGGCATTGTACCATCACCCCCCTCGCTCTGCCACCCCCAGCCCCTCAAGTGTCACCCAATGGGTGCCGCACCAGTGTCCCCCTACTCTGCCATCCCCAGCCCCCCAAACCCCACCCCCCCCCCCTCTCCCTGGCAGTGCCCGGGTGCCCCCCGTGCCCCCCCCGCTCCCACCCGCGCCCACCCTGCTGGCAGGGGGGCGTCGCGGACACCCCTCTGCCACCATGGCAGGGTCCCTGGCGCTGCCCGGCGC
>NW_020925131.1:0-4835 GCF_003984885.1 Neopelma chrysocephalum
ATTTTTATTAACCTCTTTTATATTTTTTAACCCTTTTTTTAACCTCTCATATTTTTTTAACCTTCTTTATTTTTGTTATTTTTTTTAACGTCTTTTATATTTTTTAACCTTTTTTTTGTTGTCTTTTTTTTTTAACCCCTTTTATATTTCTTAACCTTTTTTTTGTTGTCTTTTTTTTTTTTTAAAACCCCTTTTATATTTTTTAACCTTTTTTTTTGTATTTTTTTAACCCTGACCCTCCCCACCCCAGCGACAGCACCGAGGCCACTCCCGAGGACAACCTGGCCCGGATTTCTGTCCCCATCCTCTACGAGCCCGACCTGTTCCTGTCCAGGTGGGGCTGGGAGGTCCCGGGGGGGGTCACAGAGGGACACACTCACCCATGTGACCCCCCCAACCCCACCCCGTGTCCCCTCTCTGGTGACAGTGACACCAACCTGCAGCGCTACGAGGTTCAACCCCACGGCCCCGGCCCCGAGTTCAGCACCACGGTCAGGGTGAGGTGCGGGGGGGTCCCGGGGGGGTCCCCAAATGGGGGGGGGTGTCCTGTCTCATGGTGACCCCCCCCATCCAGGTGCAGAATTTGGGGTGTTACCCCGCGCACAACCTCACCCTGCACGTGGCGCTGCCGGCGCTGGGACACGGCCGGGCCACCCTCCTGTCGGTCACCCGCGTGCTGCCCGGGGACAACGTGAGCCTGGGGGGGCCCGGGGGGGGTCCCTGCACCCTCCCTGTGACCCTCCCCTCTCCCTGTGACCCTCCCTTCTCCCTCTCTCTCTCCCCTCTCCCTCTGACCCTTCCCTCTCTCTCTGACCCTTCCCTCTCTCTCTGACCCTTCCCTCTCCCTTCCTCCCCTCTCCCTCTGACCCTCTCTTCTCCCTCTGACCCTTCCTTCTCCTTCCCTCCTCTCTCCCTGTGACCCTTCCCTCTCCCTCTGACCCTCCCCTCTCCTTCTGACCCTTCCCTGTGACCCTCCCTCTCACCTCTCCCTCCTTCCCCTCTCCCTCTGACTCTCCCTTCTCCCTCTGACCCTTCCATCTCCTTCCCTCCTCTCTCCCTGTGACCCTTCCCTCTCCCTCTGACCCTCCCCTCTCCCTCTGACCCTTCCCTGTGACCCTCCCCTCTCCCTGGAACCCTCCCTTCTCCCTGTGATCCTCCCCTCTCCCTCTCCCTCTCCCTCTCCCTCTCCCTCTCCCTCTCCCCTCTCCCTCCTTCCCCTCTCCCTCTGACCCTCCCTTCTCCCTCTGACCCTCTCCCTGTGACTCTCCCCCCTGCCTCTGACCCTCCCCTCTCCCCTCCCAGGCCACCTGCACGCTGCGACCCCCCCCCGAGGGGACACGGGTGGTCCCGGTGCCCCCCGAAGACCTGCTGCGCGTGGACAGGCTGGTGGGCATCGCCGGGGAGGTTTTTTTTATTGGGGGGGGCGGGTTCCCAAATTTATTCTGGGAATTTTTTTTCGGCTCCCCCCTAATTCTTTGCCCCCCCAGGACTGTTCCAACACGTGGTGCGAGGAGCTGAGCTGCGCCCTGGGGGGGCTGGAGCGCGGCGGGGGGGTCTCGGTCCGGCTCCTCCGCACCCTCCACAGCGGCTTCTTCAGCGGGGTGAGCCCCGGGGGGGGGGGATTGGGGACCCCCACCCTTCCCTCCCACTCCAGGGAGGATCCAGAGGGAGGGATTGGGGGACAAATCCCACCTTTTTCTCGCCTCCAGGCCAAATTCCGGAGCGTGCGGATCGTGGGCAGTGCCTGGCTGGGGGTGCAGGGGGGTGTGTTGGTGCTGGGCGAGGGGGCGCAGCGCAGGGAGGTAGGAGCGACTCCCCCCCCCAAAAAAAAATTCCCTGTTTTTTTCCCGCCCCCCCACAAATCCTGTTTTTTTTTCCTCCCTCCTCCAATCCCTGTTTTCCCGCAGCTGGTGCTGGAGGTGCTCCAGGGCCGGCGAGTGCCCGTGTCCCTGTGGATCCTGGGGGGCAGCGCCCTGGGGGGGCTCCTGCTGCTGGCGCTGCTCAGCCTCGGCCTCTGGAGGGTGAGGGGGGGGTCATTGTCATTTTTGGGGGGTCACAGTGTCACCTCCGGGGGGTCACAGTGTCACCTTTGGGGGGTCACAGTGTCACCTCTGGGGGGTCACAGTGTCACCTTTGGGGGGTCACTGTCACCTCTGGGGGGTCACAGTGTCACCTTTGGGGGGTCACAGTGTCACCTTTGGGGGGTTCAATGCCCCCCCTCGAGGGGGTTCTTCCCACCCCCCAATCCATCCTCCCCCCCCCAGCTGGGATTCTTCTCCCGCCCGAAGCCGCCCCAGGAAGAGGAGGAGGAAGAGGAGCAGCAGCAGCAGCACTGAAGCCCTTCCCGATCCTTGAGGACATTCCCAGGATGTCCAGGGTTCATCCCGGGATTCTGCCGCCCCCCCCTCGGCTCCATCCCGGTGGGGGGGGGTGGGATTGGGCTGGCGGGGGGATGGATGAGCAGGTGAGGCCGGAGCCACCCCCTCCCACCACCACCCAGGATTTGGGAGGGAGACACACACACATGGAAGTGGGAAAAAAGCCGGGAATGAGTCGGGATGGACGGAGCAGCTCCAGCAATAAAACTCCGGGCCGTGCTCCCGCCGGACCCACATCCCTGTGTGTGCATGGGAACACTTCCCAATGTGGGGAAAAACCTCTGGAATGACCCCAAATACATGGAGGGACAGGGGGGGATTCAAATCCCAAATCCCAGCCCATGCCGGCCTCAGATTTAAAGCCCAAAATCCAGATTAAATCCAGCTCCATGGGGAAGGAATTCCTGATTTCTGGCTCGATGTGGGAGAGGGAGGAAGTGGGAGCAGGAAGGGAGGGGATGTGACCCCCTCCACCCCCCCCAAAATTCCCATCAGGAGAGCTGGACATGCTGGATAACAGGGAAAAGCACCGGGATAAACCCAGGATCTGCCTGGATTTTCCCAATCCCTGCGGATCCACAGCCCTGTCCTGGCTCCAGGAACAGCTCCCGGCAGAGCAGGGAAGAGGGAACAGGGACACCATTCCCAAATCCTGCAGGATCATTCCCCAGATCAGGGGTTTCCTTCCCCAAAAAGCCTTTCCCAAGTTCCTCCCCCCCCTTTCCCAGCTCCTACCCCCCCCTTTCCCAGCCCCAAGGATCCCTTGGGAACGGGAATTCCTTGAGAAAGGCCTTTATTGGACGGAAGAGCAAAGAAAACAGGGAATTCAATCCACGTGGACATGGAGCCACCAACCCCAAGAGGTTTGGGAATGTCCCACCCCCCTCCAGGGGGGGGGTCAGTGGATCCCAGGAGTCCCAGGATAATTCCAAGGATTAAGACCTGAATGAAACTTCACAGAAATGAGGGGAAAAAACTCCCTCAAAACAACCAAAGAATCGGCAAAAATAAAGATTTTCCTTAAGTTACTGGGGAAGGGGGGGGGGGGGGAATTCCCAAGGGATGAGCAACGTGGTCCATAATTCCTGTCTGGAATGGCGAGGGGGGGGTGAGGCTTGGACACACCTGGGGCCACAGGCACGTGGAAAAGGGTTGGAAAAACCCCAAAACAACCCTCACTCCCCCCAAAAAAAAAAAAAAAAAAAGTCCAGGATCCTGGAGCTGCCAAAATCCTGCTCGGAGCATTCCTGATCCCAGAGCATTCCCAGATTCCTGAGGGTCCAATCCCCCTTTCGGGAAGGGCTCCAGACCCCTCCTGCCTCCAAATCCCCCTGATTTTATAGACCCCGAGGATTCCACCCGAAACGGGGCAATAAAATCCCTCCTGCCCCACAATTCCAGACAATTCCAGACAATTCCAGCTTCCCGGAGCATGGGGAGATCCCCCCCAAAATCCCTTTTTCCAGAGGAGGCCGTGAGGGGACTCGGAGCCCCCACTGGAAAAAAAAAACCCCCACCCCTCTCCATCCAAATCCAATCAAATCACTGCCCAGAATTCCCAATTTAGGAGGAACGAGGCGGTTCCACGGAGCGGGAGGAGAAATTCCCGGGAGGAGAAATTCCCAGGAGGAGAAATTCCCGGGAGGAGGGCGCTCGGTGCCGCGATCCCGTGGGGATGGACCCCCCGAATTCCCGCTACTTGGAGGGGGGGTTTGTTGGAATTCTCAATGTACACCCGGAGCAGGGGCCGCTCCGGCCTCCGGAAGCCTCTGGAACGCTCCGGAACATTCCGGGAAAGGGTCAGAAAGTCCATCGCTCCTGCAGGGGGCTGTCGGAAGCGTCGGGATTCGGAGTTTGCCGGGTGGAATCTTCCCCCTTGAGGCTCTTCCTGCAGACGGGACACGTGTCGTGCTGCGGGGAATCAGGGAATTAGGGAATCAGGGAATCGCGGAATCAGGGAATCGTGGAATTAGGGAATCGCTGGATCATGGAATTATAGAATCATGGAGTTATAGAATCGTGGAATCACAGAGTAGTAGAATCAGGGAATCATGGAATCATAGATCATGGAATTATAGAATCATGGAATCATGGAGTCATGGAATTATGGAATTACGGAATCTTAGAATCATGAGGTTATAGAATCATGGAATCATAAAATCACAGAATCATGGAATTATAGAATCATAGAGTCATAAAATCATAGAATTATAGAATCATGGAATCATAGAATCATGGAATCATGGAATCACAGAATCATGGAATTATAGAATCATAGAATCATAAAATCATAGAATTATAGGAGCATGGAATTATAGAATTATAGAATCATGGAATCACAGAATCATGGAATTATAGAATCATAGAGTCATAAAATCATAGAATTATAGAATCATGGAATTATAGAATCATAGAATCATGGAATCATGGAATTATAGAGGCGTGGACCAGATCCCA
>NW_020925132.1:0-1086 GCF_003984885.1 Neopelma chrysocephalum
AATCCCGAGGATGAGCTGCTTCCAAAGGCACGTGGGGCTTGGCTTTGCCCTCCACGATTCCCAGCATTGCTGGAGCAGCAGGAACTTTGGGAAAACGCAGCAGAGGGACAAAGCTGAACCTCTCCAAACCCTCCTTTCCCCCTTTTTTCCCTGCTGGTGAAGGACCCCAGAGCCAGGTTTGTTTCCCCCCTGGCCCTCGGGGTGCTGAGCCGGCGCTTCCCGTCCCGCTGCAGGTTCCTCTCCATCCCCAGGATGTCCTCAGGAGCTCTGCTGAGCAGCGGCTGCTCGTCCCCCTGCGAGGTGACCTGCCCCGAGCCCTACGTGGACGCCTGGAGCCAGCCCTGTGTCACCTCCTGCGGGGACTCCCGGGCCGTGGTCTACCCCCCTCCCGTGGTGCTGACCTTCCCAGGGCCCATCCTGAGCTCCTGCCCCCAGGAGAGCATCGTGGGCACCACCCTGCCCCAGCCCATCGGGGGCAGCTCGGGGGGCTCCTACGGAGGAGGGAGTTCCATGGGGGGAATGGGGGGAATGGGGGGCTCCTATGGGGGCAGCTCCATGGGGGGAATGGGGGGAATGGGAGGAATGGGAGGCTCCTATGGGGGCAGTTCCATGGGGGGAATGGGGGGAATGGGTGGATCCTATGGGGGCAGCTCCATGGGGGGCACATATGGGGGCAGTTCCATGGGTGGCTCCTATGGGGGCAGCTCCATGGGGGGGGGAATGGGTGGCTCCTATGGAGGGGGCAGCTCCATGGGGGGCTTCGGGGGCTCCTCTGGAGGGGGTAGATCCTTTGGGGGCTCCTATGGATCCAGGAGGTCCTTTGGGGGCTCCTATGGGGGCAGGAGGTCCTTTGGCTCCTGCTCCTCCGGGGGGGGTTCCTATGGAGGGGGCAGCTGCTATGGGGGGGGCAGCTCCTACGGGGGTTCCAGGAGGTTTGGGGGAGGAAACTGTGGCTCCTTTTGGTTCTGAGGAGCCCCCCCTGTGCCCCTGAGCAGCCCTGGGCTGTGCTGAGCTCCCGGGGCTGTGCTGGGATGGACTTTGCTGGTCCCCGTGGAGCTGCAGCACTTCCCAGCTCCCTGGGCCCCC
>NW_020925133.1:0-3279 GCF_003984885.1 Neopelma chrysocephalum
CCCCGAGCTGAGGACGGAGAGCCCGGAGGACAAATCCCCCCGGCAGACCCTGGTGGGAGAGGCCGTTTTGAAGGTCTCCACGGTGCAGGAAGGCAGCAGGGAAGAAAAGGGCCGGAGATCCCCCCGCAGGAGGGGCTCCAAAGCCAGCCCAGGGTGCTCTGAGGAGGAAAGACCCAACCTGTGCCAGGAAGGCGGCCAGAGCTTGGGGCAGAGCTGTGACCTGGTGGTCCCTGAGCGGCCTCCCAGCAGAGAGAAGCCCTTCAGGTGCTTGGAATGTGGGAAGAGCTTTAGGAAGAGCTCCCACCTCCTCACCCACCAGCACCTCCACACTGGGGCACGTCCCTACACATGTGGGGAATGTGGGAAGAGCTTCAGCCAGAGGTCCCACCTGATGCGACACCAGATGATCCACAGTGGGGAACGCCCCTGCACGTGTGGGGAATGTGGGAAGAGCTTCAGGGACAGGTCCACCCTCTGCACCCACCAGCGCTTCCACACTGGGGAACGGCCCTACAAGTGCTTGGAATGTGGGGAGAGGTTTCCGACCAGCTCAGATCTCCTCAGGCATGAGCGGACGCACACGGATGAGAGGCCCTTCCGCTGCACCGACTGCGGGAAGGGCTTCAAGCAGAACGGCAACCTCGTCACCCACCGGCGCATCCACACTGGGGAGAGGCCCTATAAGTGTGGGGAGTGTGGGAAGAGCTTCACCGACAGCTCTACCTTGACCAGACACCAACGGACCCACCAGTAAGGGAAGCCCTCGAGTGCCCCGACTGCGGGAAGAGCTTCGGCCGCTGCTCCAACTCCATCAGCCATTGGAGGACTCCCACTGGATGATCCACAGGGACCCATGTTGGGCACAGACCTTGTGACCCACGTTCCAGGTGATCCATGCTGGGCAGTGTATTGGGTCTGGATGGACGTGTTTTGGTAGCAGGGAGGCTCCAGGGGTTGGTTCTGTGAACAGCTGCCAGAAGCTTCCCCCGTGTCCAGCCCCTGTCCCAACCCCCCTGACAGCGAGGGTGACCCAGGGTCTTGTTAATCCAGGCCTTGGGCAGATTAGGGTGAAAGGACAGTGAATAATCAGTGTTTATAGATATATATATGTAGTGTTTAGTTTAGAACAGTTTAGTTGCCATGTAAAGCAGGTTTGGAGCCATTTTGGTTCCTGTCTATAGTGATATGAAAGCATGAAAATAACATTTAAGAAAATGTAGAAGGGAAAAGAAAGAAAATATCAGAGTAGAAAGATGCAGAGCCCCCTCCCCCCCCCGAGGATAGTTTATCTATATACATATATATATATATGTATATGTTGGGTTTAGTCTAGAACAATTTTGTCTCCGTGTAAAGTAGGTTTTGGGCAGTTTTGGCTCCTGTCTATAGTGATATAAAACCATAAAAATAACACTTCCCCTCTCTGGCTCCAAGCCCAGACTGTCCCCTCCAGGGGTGGGTGTTCCCCCCTCTGCCCAAGGCAGTTCCTTTGCCCATGGACAGCAAAGCCCCCACTGCTTCTGCAGCTGGAGAGTGTTGGAGCCATGGACCATTAACATTCCAGTCTCTCCCAGCTCTGCATCCCAAAAGTCGAGAGGGATCAATCTGTTACCTCAAAGTAGATCAATCCCACTGAAAATGGCTCAATCCGACCCCAAAATTCCTATGTATTTTATTTTCCCTATGTAATCCTGGGGCAGCTGCTACCACCCCTCAGCTCTCCGCAGGCTGAGGCTTGGCCTTGCCCTTTTGCCTTTCCTGGATTTCTTCAAATATTTCATCAAATATTTCTCTCTCCCTGAAAAGAAAAATTTGGAAGGTTTTCAATAATCTGGACATTTTTAGACTGTCTGGACAAATTACAGTTTGCCGTGTTGGAACAGCTCAGCCAGAACGTTTTCCATCTTTGATCATTTGTTCCCATCCCTCCCAGGAGGGAGGACACTGAACTCTTCCACAGAAACAGAAAACTAGTAACAAAAATTCAGAGACTACTGAAAACGAAAAATACCTTTTGCTCACAGGTGTCCCTTTCATGTCCTTCTCTTCTGCCTTCCTGCCATCCATGTTATCCACGGCAGCAGTTGCCTAGATCATGGCCCAAAAAAGCTTTTTAATTCATTTATAATCATTCCCGAAAACTGAATCACAGCTGGGGTGTGGGAGACCAAACAGGTGTTCAGGCTGGAGAGCCAGAGGCAGCTCCTCAGAGAGAGGCCTCAGAGATAGTGATGGAATCCATCAGACGGCCTTGGGCACTGTGAGAGGGAGAGAAGAAGCTGCAAACTTCAGGGGAAGGACACCTGTGGTGAACACCTGCTACCAAAGTTAAAAATGAGAAGGAAGAGACTGTTTTAGTTCACCCCACTTATGAAATATGAATTAATTTATAATTAAGAATGACAATGTGTTGTTAGAAAAATTTGAGTAGTGTGGATAAGTTAGAAAAAGTGTGTGACAGTATGTTAAATAGGTCCATGCATGCCTCCTTCCCTGTAGCCTAAAAATTCCTGTGCTCAGTGGGATAAAAATGCTTTAATGTAAACATTGCATAACTTTTCTGCCATTTCAGGGTGGACAAGGAGGACGGAAGAATAAAACTTCTATTTTTAGTGACACAGTCAGATTGTCTTTATTAACAGCCAACAACAGCAAAAGAGTTTAAAACTGTGTCAGGACAGATTTTAGGCATCGGCAGTTCTCCACAATTCCTTTAGTTCCATGAGGCTCTGCAGTGTCACAACTGGCCCTTGATTCCATGAGGTTCCAAAAAGTTCCAGGGTTCCTTTGGCTCCATGAGGCTCTGCAGTGTCACAATGGCCTCGTTTCCATGAGGTTCCACAGTGTCCCGGGATTAATTTTTTCCATGAGGCTGTGGACTTTCACTATGGATCCCTGATTCCATGCGGCCATGCTGTGTCACAATGGCACCTTGGCTCCATGAGATCCTACAGTGTCCCAGGGTTCCTCCTGGAGCATGAGACCCTGCAGTGTCACAGGTGCCCCTTGATTCCATGATATTCCACAGGGTCCCTCTGATTCCATGAGGCCCCACATGTCACAATGACCCCTTAATTCCATGAGGTTCCACATTGTCACAAGGGTCCCTTTAGCTCCGTGTGGCTCTTTGACATCCCGTGACCTCACGGCTCTTTAGGAGCCCTGAGAACTTCAACAGGGGCAAGTGCCGGATTCTGCCCTGGGATGGGGCAACCCCGGATGGACGGGCAGACTGGGAAGGAGAGGCTGGAAAGCAGTGCCGGGAAAGGGCCCTGGGGG
>NW_020925134.1:0-3156 GCF_003984885.1 Neopelma chrysocephalum
TGGGGCAGAGAAGAGAGGAGCTGGAATGTGTGAGAGGAACAACCTGGCAGCCCCAGGCCACTGCAGGAGTGGATCCAGGCTCTGGAGCCCAGATTCCCCAGCAGCCTGTGGGGGCCCAAGGGGGAGCACAGACCCACCTACAGCCCTTGGAAGAGTCCCCGCCGGAGAAGGGGGATGCTGCAGGAGGCTGTGACACCATGGGAAGCCTGTGCTGGAGCAGGGTCCTGGCAGGGATTTGTGTCCCATGGAGGGAGGAGCCCATGCTGGGCCAGGTTTGCTGGTGCGACCTGTGACCCGTGGGGATCCAGATTGGAGCAGTTCCCGAGGGACTGACCCCACAGGAAGAACTCATGGTGGAGCAGGGATTGTGTCCTATGGGAAGGACTCATGGGAAGGATCAGGACAAGGACTCCTCCCCTCAAGGGAGAACCATGGAATGAACTGACTGTGACCCACATTCCCGTCTCCCTGTGCCCATGGAGGGGAGCAGGGAGAGAATGGGTATTAAAGTTGAGCATGGGAAGGAGGGTCACTGCTGGGCTCAGCCTTGGCCAGTGGGGGATCTCTCCACAGGGGTGATGGTGGACCTGGGATGAGACTGGGGATGAGGGACAGGAGGGTTCATGTCCCCAGGGGTGTTGGGGACCTGGGGTGGGAACAGGACCCCATAACAGGGCTGGGATTGATGTCTCCAGTGGGGGCTGCAGCTGGTGCCCAGGGATGGGGGGCTGCTGTGTCTGGGGACAATGGGACCAGGGGTGGGAATGGGCCCCTCTGATGTCACTGGGTCTGGGACTGATGCCCCCAAAGGGGATCAGGAACTCGGAATGGGGAGCTGAGGGGGGGCTGACAGCCCTGGGGGTGTTTGGGACCTGGGATGGGGCTGGGATTGATGTCCTCAGAGGTGTTTGGGACAGGGATGAGGCTGATGGCCTCGGAGGCTATGGGGACCCCCATGGTGGCTGGGATGGGACCCCATGATGGGACTGGGGGTGGAACTCATGTTCTCGGACCATGGTGGGTCTGGAGGGGATGTCCCTGGGGATGCCAGGTTTGGGGATGGCTTTATGACTCCACAGTGGGCCTGGGTTTGTGTCCCTGGGGGGGCCAAGGGCGGGGACTGAGGGGTGCTGGGGGTGGGCCCCATCCTGGGTGTGCTGCTGGTACAACCCAGTCGATTGTGCTGCTGATCTTTATTTAAATACTCCTGCAAATATTCTGCTGGCTTCTGCCCGGCTGTTGGGGCGCTCAGAGCTGGCTCTCGAAGCTGCGAGGCGCCTGTGGAGAGAGGAAGCTGCTGAGGCCCCGCCATGGCCGGGGGTGCGGGGTGGGTGTGAGGGTGCGGAGCAGCACTGGGTGCCCTGAGGGGTGTGGGCACCCGGCTGCACAGGGGAGCTGTGGGCACAGAGAGCTCTGGGCAGAAAACGGGGCACCAGCTCACAGCACAAATCTCTGCTGAGTTTGGGCAGTGGCAAACTGGGCACCCAGAGCACCTTAGCTCAGAAAACCCCATGGCTGCTATGGCTGATAGCAGCCATCCAATACCGGTTTGGCAACTCCCCCCCAGGCCCACCAACTCACTTTCTCCTCTTCCTCCACAAGTGGAACACACAACACAGCACCATCCCCAGCAGCATTGAGCCCAGGACAGCCACGATGCCTTCTATGCAGTACGTCTGAAAGGTATCAGCACCCACAGAGTTTGGGTCTGCCCTGCCCACCACAGCGTTTGGATCTGTCCTGCCATCCACAGTGTTTGGGTCTGTCCTGCCATCCACAGCGTTTGGATCTGCCCTGCCCACCACAGCAATTGGGTCTGTCCTGCCATCCAGAAGGTTTGGGTCTGCCCTGCCCACCACAGTGCTGGTGAATCTTCTGCCATCCACGGCGCTGTTGAGGCTGAGGCTGTTCACACCTGGAGGAACAATTGTGCACATCAGCGTGTCCTGACATTACCAGAAGACGTTCTTTCCCACTTTGTTGGCATGTCTGAATGAGGGAATATCCTGGGTGGCAACATTTCTGTGGCTTCAGTAGAAGCCAAGGAAACTCCCAAAGGCCTTGCAAATCTGTGCTCTCCAGAGCCTCTCTCTCTCTCTGTCCTCTCGGCTTCTCTTACGCTCTGGAGTGGCCGCAGTCCAGTTCTCCCAGTGTCTGGCTTTGCTCTCTGTTCCTGAGGATCCTTCACATTTGCCCACAATTTTTCTTGCACTCTGGCCAGGGATGGTCTGACTGGGGCAGCCGTAGTCCCTGGGACTCAGCTGGAGCCACAACTGGCAGCAGAGATTCTGGACCATCCTCGCAGCTCGCCAACACCTGCAGGGTCCCTGCAGTGAGGCTCTGAGGTGTGGGCTGGGGAGGCTATGGCATGTCCCTACGTGCATCCGAAACCTCTGCTGCCCCGCTGTGCTGGTTAGGAGTGACCTGTACCCACCTCGTGCTATCATCTTCAGCTGTCCAAGGATTTCATGTAGCACTTTGGATGTGTCCTGGGAAGATTGTCCCCTTCCATCTTGATACTCTGGACCTTAATGGAAAGAATAAAGTTACATTTCTGCCCCAGCAAACCCTGGAAGCAGCACTCAGGCTGTGCAGTCAGTTAGGACTGACTCATGACCCCCTCCAGAGCAGGGTCCAGCCAAGAAGCAGGAAGAGCCTTCCCTGTGCCCACAGCTGCAACCAGACCCCCCATGAGGAGCTCCCGTCACACCTTGAGGCACCCCCTGTCCTGACTGAATAGAAGAACAGGGGAGGGGATCATGGAACGACATGGTACACCCAGGCTTTGCTCCCCATTCCTGTGGATCCTTCACATCTGCCCACAATTTCTCTCACGGGTGCTCACCTTCCCTTTCCAGGCTTGGTGGGTGCTGCCTTGATGGACACTCTCTGATCCTAGCGGACACACTGTCCCCCAAACAGGACTCAGGGGGCCAGATGGAGAGCAAGGAGGGAACAATTGTCCCTTGGAGTGAGATGGACAAAACCCATCCCCTTGGAATGAGGTGGACAAAACTCATCCCTGTGTCAGGGAGGGCCACCCCCAGCTCTCCCTCCCCAGCCCAGCACCCACACCCTGAGGGGACACACTCGGGCCCTCAGGAGACACCTGAACCTCGCTCTCCCTCACTGCCCTTTCTCCAGCACGGGCAGCGC
>NW_020925135.1:0-29784 GCF_003984885.1 Neopelma chrysocephalum
CTTCTGAACCCAGGGCCCAGCTGTGCTGCTGCTGGAAATGCTCATTCACTCAAAATCCAGGATTCCCAGGACCCTTCCCTGAGATTTTGTGTAGAGCTCGCTGGGTAATTCAGCTGCTCTGCTCTGGGTTGCACTTTGGCTGCTGTTTCCTCCCTTTGTTGAAACCAGGCAGTCAGTGTATTTGCCACTGTGCAACAGGAAATCACAGGAGGTGGAAACACCCTAAAAATCATCTCAGTCTTCCGGCAGCACGAGCACTTCCAACACAGTGAGCCCAGGGAGTGCAGGGGGTGGGGGCCAAGCTCAGGAAGGATAATGAAGGCTTGACACAAAGGGTAGGAAGCAACATCCAATTTCTTTAATGGCTTTTTCCAGCTGTCATCCTACCCACCCCCCACACAGCCAGCCCCCAACTTAAACATGAATCAGACATTCTCAACACTCCCTCACTCCCCTGGGGAGCAGGACAGGGACCTGGAGGGCCCAGAGCAGGCACAAGGTATTGGGAGAGGAATGTGAGCTGACCTGTATCTGCTCAGCCCGTGGGACACAAGGAGCAGAGGGGTGGGAATGCTGTGAGGACTGGGCTGTGCCTCAGGATCTCATGGGCAGCAGGAGCCCCTGGCTGGGAGGTGGCTGTGGGGTCACATCTGTCACATCCCTCACAACTCAGCAGCAGCCTTAGATGTGCTCTGGCCCCAGGAGGTGCCCTGGAACGTGGTGCAACAGCCGTGCAGATCCCACCCGTGCAAATGTTCTCCCACCGTGCTCCCGGGAGCTCTTTCCTTGTTTTTTTCACCCCATTAAGCCCAAATCCCTGCCCTGCCCCGGCCCAGCTGAGCAGCACAGTCAGGTCTGGCCCTGCAGCAAGAAGTGGAGGCAATGGAGATCAGGGACAGGGACTCTGTGTCTGGAAAGCTCAGGAGATCATCAGCTCAGGCAGCTCCTGCTGCCCCAGGGCCAGGGCAGCCTCTCTCCGGGGCTCCTCTGCTCACAGCGGGAGGAGCCGCCGAGCCGCTTGTTCCAACCCTGTCCCAGCAAGTGCCAGCCCCTCGCTCCCACCACTCCTCCGTGCTGCTACTTCTGCTCCCAAAATTCATGAGCACACAAGCTCCCTAAATCCCTGGTTTGGAGCTCCACAGCTGCCTAAATGGGAGCTACTGAGCCCAAAATCTGCTTCGCTTGGTCTTTTGGAGCCCAAAAGCTCTTTCAATTGCTCTTTCTGAGCTGAAAATATCCCCAAATCGCTCTCCCTGACCCAAAGCTGCTGATATCAGGTTTTCTGAACCTCAGCTTCCCCAAATTGGGGTTTCTTAGGCCCAAGGTTCCCTAAACCTGCAAGAATTGTTTTAGCTGTGGAAAATTAGCAAATTACAACATTACTCGTCCTTATAGTTTTTTCAAAACTTTCTAAATCGTGGAGAAGTTAAACCAATGTCTGAGTTACATGAGTAATGTGTGATTGGCAGCAACACATGATTTTTGTTTATAGCCGGTACCTAGAAAAATGAATAGATAAGTCACTATTACAGTCTGCTAATACAGTTTGAAATTCAGTGTCTTCTGAGAGAAGTCAGTCCAAGTTGTTTCTGATGTCTGGGATGTAGTTAACTCTCAGCCCTTGTTCATCTGCTTCTTTTAGTTGTTCTTCACCTTTAATAAAAAAAAACCTCACAAATTTTTTATTAATAGTTCAGTCAGTTTTAAGTGGGTATCATGGGTAATTTTACAGTTTTTCTCTGAAGCTGAAGGCCTAGTAATGATTCTTTGCAGTGTAATTGTCTCTGTTGGAGAAAGGTTCCATGGTTTGGTTCTTTAAACTTTTCCTGGAGCATCCTTCAATCCTGCTTCTCAAATAACATTGGTTAGAACAGTCACATTTAGTTTTAACTCATCTTTTTAGGTTTCTAACTTCTGTATTTTCTTTTACTTGTTTTTATCATTTTGAGTAGCATTTTATCATGTACTGTAGAACAATTCTCTCTTATCATAAGGTAAAACACACTGAATCACTGTAACTTTGATAAAAGCAAGTAACAACTTTCATTAGGAAGAAACAATTGGTTGTTCAAAATCCCAGTATACGGAAATCTTTCAGAGGATGGGATTACTAATATTGATAAGGATTTTAGTTGCATAATTGGATTAAATATAGTTTTGCATCTTTTCCATTATCAAGCCACACATGGCCTGAGATTTGAGAACAGATCCCTGTCTCTCCGAATGTAAAAAATGAAACTGGAGAACAGTCACGTCTTTTCCTTAAAATTGAAGTAATCTCACCCAGCTTCTGAAACTATATGGTCAGCTAGGATTTATAAACAGTCAATTCTGAATTTTTCTGATATTTATATATTTTTCTGGGATATGCATGAAAACTTTAAACATCTTATTTAAACACAATAGGTGTAACAGTTTAACTTACATCAATGTATGTAAGAAGTTAACATTCATAAAGTAGCTTTCAACTTTAGCAATTTACATAAAGTCACAGTAAAACTCACTCAGGTTGCTCTAAACTAGGGCTTTGCTCATAAGAGTATACCAGGGGATCCAGGATGCACACCTGGCAAAGCAGCAACAGTTCTGGTTTGAACTTGTCACCTGATAACAGGGACAAAAACTTCTGCTGCTTAGCACAGAGATTAGGATAGATGCAGTTTAAACTTGAAATGCTGTCTGTTGTTAAGCAATTTCTTGTATTATATTTTTAGGTTTTATGTCTATTATCACAAAGGTGGAAAGTTCCAGTTAGAAACAATTTATTTATTTTTCCTTTTTTCTCTGGCAAAAACTGCCCCTGTCAAATAAGATATTTTTGAGTTAGGTGTTCCACCAAATAAGTCTACCTTAAAGTTTCCTTAACAATTTCAAAAAACCTATCTGTAAAACACAGAAGTTACAAAAAATGTTTACAGAGCTGTTTGAGTGGGGGGGGGAAGAGGGAAGATAGAGCAGCTGTGGTTAGTAGCTCTGTTGGAAAAAATCACCTCTCCCACATGCCTTGGAATTTTCTTATCACAGGCATCAGTAGTTTACTTTAGAAACTCTATTTCTCCGTTACATTTATATATTTTAAAACAATTTTGGTTATTTTAATGAACAACTTCAGAAAACAGTTAGTAAAACTATGTTATGAAATTGTAAAAACAATTTCTCTCTCCAATCAGAAGGTTACAAAGTTATAATTTTACAAAGTAGGAGAGCTTTTCACTCTTGCTTAGTTGCTAAGCAACAGACCGTCGTTATCAGGTGAAATATACTCTGTTTCTCTCCCTGACAAGGGAAGGTTTTTTAACTTTTCTTTTTCCCTCTTCTCCTGACAAAGAACTTTGTTTCTTCACATACACACACAGTAACAATAATATTGTGAGCTCACAAAACCACATTTGACAGACACTACAGTTAACACAAGAACCAACAAAAACATGAGAAGGCAACTTTCTGCCCCCTTCTTTGCTCCCTGTGGTAGGGGTCGTCTTCTTTTAGGCTTCCACGATATTAAACGTAATCTGGTGGAAAAACTGTTTTTTCTGCAGCAGTGGCAATGGAGAGGGGGACTCCTTTCTTTTTTTCTGTCTCTGGGAGTGAATTGTTAGATTTTTCTGCATTTTCTGGCTTAGAGGTCTTATAGGGAGACAGGGTGATATCTGTAGGATATTTACGACTCGGCTTAGTGTCAGTTTCGCTGTTAGTTAAGTCTTTGTTCTGCAAATGGCCTGGACCGCTGCCAGCTATATCTCTGTCTGAACTTTTCAAGGATTTTAACTGTTCTGTTATAATATCAATTGAGCTCCTTTCCTTGGAATTTGGAGCACTCCATACTGTAGCTGACTTAGTTTCATTTTCTCCTGTCCCCCGTTCTTGTCTGCCACTTCTTTAAAGCAAACAGCAAACGCCAGGTAACTGCTAGATCGTTCACATCTTTCGATCCCTTAGATGTTTCATCCCAGAGCTTATCACTAACTTTGTTTCATGCAGATATACTAAGTGCAGTACTAGATGTGGCTTCAAAGCCCCACTTTCTACATCACAACACGCGCCGCAGAGTAAAATCAGTGACCTTCACATTCTTTTGGTTAAGGAGGGATTTCTACATAGATAGAACTACACTTTCCTCCTTCGTTATATGCTGTCCCATTGTTAAAGTATTGTTCCCAGAGGCACCCCTGTTAGCTTACCTAATGAGGGTCAAAAAGTTCTGATCCATATCGTTCGGTGGTGTTTACTACTCCGTCAACTCGGCGGCGGATCCCTCGGGACTGCTCTTGGCGGGGGGCTCCTGCCACGCCGGCTCCTCTGCGGGGGCCACCTCTTTCTCGCCCCTGCCCGCTTCGCTCGTGCCGGCGCCGGCGCCTGCCGCCTCCTCCTTTGCCCCGGTCACGCACGGTTCCTCGACTCACCCCCGTCGCTAGTTCCTTTTTTAAGTCTATACCCTGAACTCCTCGCTTTTCTAAAAAGCACTGGAGTAATAAAAGCACCGCTTGTCTCTCCATACCTATAATACGTCAGCGCGCTGATTGCAGCCCTTTAAGAGACTTTGGCAGTGTTTGTCGGCAGGAACCCTCCTGTGAGGTCATCCTGGGTCGGAGTCCAACTCTTTCGCCGCCGGGGGCGCGGAGTCCAACTCTTTCGCAGGCCAAAATCCTCGTATGGAGGCGTTCGGCGGCGCGGAGTTCAGCACTTTTCGCCCAACTCTTTTCGCCTCTTGTGCTGCTGCAAGACCGACCGGAAATACTACGCCGGACAGTGGCTTTGGGGGCCGCAGATTCAACTTAGCCCCTGGGATCACAGATTCAACTTAATCCCTGGGATCGCAGATTTAACTTAATCCCTGTTAGATGCGCCATTTGTCACGACGCGGGAAAAATGAGACGCTCAATATGAGAATCAACAAGCTTCATTTATTATTTAAATAAGTCAACTTTTATACAATTTAGTTTGTTTTGGGCACATGCTTACAACAAGGTGATTGGATAGCTCAGTCTGTACACGCGTCTCATGTCTCCAGTTCATTGGACCTGATGTTCTGTCCACGCGGCCTGACATCATACTTGGCATGTAGAGACCTTCATAATTAGGGGTTTTCTAAAATCTGCAGGTGTACTTTTATCTATACTTTCTCAAGGCTTTCTTGCTATAAACATACTATGTTCTCAAACCGTATAATTAGACACCCAGCTAACAAGTATAAACATTACATATTTTCACACAGTCTATAAGTATAAACATTACAGCTTACAACTTCTAAAGTCATGTCAAGCAAGGCCTACAGAAATGCAATAGAAATTGTTCACACAATTTGAATCGTGCCACAGGCACCGGCGGCCCGGGGCTGAGCAAAGGGATCAGCAGCCCTTTGCCCAGGACAGAAAGCCTGGGAGCTTTGGCTTTTGGGTGCACTTGGTGACACAGCCTGGGCACTGCGTGGGCAACCAGAGCTTTCTGTGCTGACAACTTTTCCCCAGGAGGAATCTTCATTTGTATGGGTTTTGGGGCGTGGGGGACCGGAACCTGCCGCCAGGGGCTGAACAAAGGGATCAGCAGCCCTTTGTCCAGGACAGAAAACCTGTGAGCGTTGGCTTTGAGTTGCAGTTGGTGGCGCAGCCTGGGCACTCCTGGGCAGCCAGAGCTTTCTTTGCTGACCCCTTTTCCCTGGGCGGGATCTTCATTTGTATGGGTTTTGGGGCGGGGGGGGGGGGGTCGGCACCAGCAGCCCGGTGCTGACCAAAGGGATCAGCAGACCTTTGCCCAGGACAGAAAGCCTGGGAGCTTTGGCTTTTGGGTACAGTTGGTGGCGCAGCCTGGGCACTCCTTGGGCAACCAGAGCTTTCTGTGCTGGTCCCTTTTCCCTGGGAGGAATCTTCATTTGTATGGGTTTTGGGGCGAGGGGGGCGGTACCGGCGGGCCGGGGCTGACCAAAGGGATCAGCAGCCCTTTGCCCAGGACAGAAAGCCTGGGAGCTTTGGGTTTGAGGTGCAGTTGGTGGTGCAGCCTGGGCACTCCGTGGGCAGCCAGAGCTTTCTGTGCTGGCCCCTTTTCCCCGGGAGGAATCTTCATTTGTATGGGTTTTGGGGCGGGAGGCCCGGTACCTGCCGCCAGCAGCTCAACAAAGGGATCAGCAGCCCTTTGGTCAGGACAGAAAGCCTTGGAGCTTTGGCTTTTGGGTGCAGTTGGTGGCGCAGCCTGGGCACTCCGTGGGCAGCCAGAGCTTTCTGTGCTGGAACCTTCTCCCTGGGAGGAATCTTCATTTGTATGGGTTTTAGGGCGGGGGCCCCGGCACCGGCAGCCCGGGGCTGACCAAAGGGATCAGCAATCCTTTGCCCAGGACAGAAAGCCTTGGAGCTTTGGCTTTTGGGTACAGTTGGTGGCGCAGCCTGGGCACTCCGTGGGCAGCCGGAGCTTTCTGTGCTGGAACCTTCTCCCTGGGAGGAATCTTCATTTGTATGGGTTTTGGGGCGGGGAGGACTGGCACCTGTAGCGTCACGTGTGATGCTGCCTTTATATGATAAAGAATAACTACACACTCTCTGGAGCTGGTGGAATCAGAGAGCCTTTATTCGAATTCCACGCTCACTTTTATATCCCATAACCATGTGATTTATCCAATGGGGGCTGTGAACCTCGGCGCATGCTCTTTGGGCCTCTCTGCCCTGGTACATCCCTCTGTACCTCAGACACGCCCCTACATCACCCCCCTCTTAATTATCTAAGAGGATCACAAAAACAGTGCAAAACAACAGTGCAAACAAACATAACAGTACTTGTAAACTACCAAAGCTTGCAATGACCCAGCACACTGCTTGCCTTGGCCTCTTATGCTTCTAATGTAAACCTTTCAAAACCTTCTTATATTCCTAAGGGGTAGTGCAACTTGGAGAAATAACTTTATTAACTTAAAGGCCTTGGCCTAACCGTGCAAACTTATAACCTTTATTAACTTGAGGGTTTTAAATAACTGGGGAGTTCAACTTTATTAAGAACAGGCTAAGCTTAGCAGAACTAACTTATCTTAAAGTGACTCTGTGGCTGAGGTAGCGGTGTTTGTGAGGTGTTTTGTGTTTTAATATTTGTTCAGTCACACAGCACATATTTATTCACACATCATTCACTCGACGGCCGTCCTACACTCATCATACACACACTCATGAATTTTTTTATTGACTGCTTTTTGCCACATTGGTCGTTCCTAAGTGTAAACCTGAAATGTAAACATAACTCTTTTATAACTTCTGCGTTACTCTGGTTCTTGCTGATGTGAATGTGTACCTAGGTAGGGCCTGACACACCAGGAAGGAATCCATTTTAACTCTTTCCCTGCACCCACACAGGCATAGCCCCTCCCCCACGTCACAAGATCCAGTGGTCCCATCCACTGTCCAGAAATCAGATCCTTTACCATGACCGGTGGTTTGGGAGAGGCAGGCTCCTGAAGCCTGTGTTGCCTTTCATACTTACTCTTTTCGGTGCTGTCACAATTTAAAAAATTGGTAACATACATTCCTTTCCACAGCCGTTCTTGCGGGCTATCCAGGTTCCCCCCTTTTTTTTGTTTAAGTAACATCTCTTTCAGTGTGCGGTGTGCCCTTTCCACAATTGCCTGACCGGTTGGTGAGTGTGGGATGCCTGTGACATGTGAGATTCCCCAGTCTGATAGGAAATCTCTTACCTTTTCTGAGATGTATGCTGGTCCGTTATCAGTCTTTATTTGTTTTGGGGTGCCAAGGGTGGCAAAACAACTGAGTCAGTGTCTTATCACATCCTTGGCCTTTTCCCCTGTGTGTGCTGTGGCTGTTATATACTGCGAATGTGTATCTACTGTTACATGTACATATTTGAGTGTGCCAAATTCAGGGATGTGTGTAATGTCTGTTTGCCAGATCTCATTAGCTTTTAACCCTCTAGGGTTAACGCCTTCCTGAGATGGCATAGGTGTAATTTTTTGACAGTCGGGGCATGACAGGATGATGTCTCGAGCTTGGTTGATTGTTATTTGAAATTGTCTCTTTAGAGAGCGAGCATTCTGATGGAAAAATGAGTGAGACAATTTTGCTTGCTCTAAGACTCTGGGTACGGTGTTAAACATTGCTGCTCTGTCAGCTTCCCTGTTCCCGTCAGCTATGGGTCCTGGCATGTCGGTGTGTGACCTTATGTGCATAATATAGAAATCAAACCTTCTGTGATTGACAAGAAACCAAATAGAACGCATTTCAAACAACAAATGGGGATTAGAAACATGTCAAAGAAACGAACTCTCAAGGTGCGAGACTAAACCTGCAGCATAACAAGAATCAGTAACAATATTAACAGGTTGCTCAGAAAATTTCTCCAGGGCAATACGGATGGCAGCCAGTTCCAGAACCTGTACAGAACCTTGGTTCCTGGTCTGCACCTCCTGTTCCCATTGTCCTGTATTGGGGTTTACCCAAGTCACTGCAGCTTTTCGTGTTCTCCCAGATGCATCTGTGAAGACCGTAAGGCCTTCCACTGGTTCATGTTTGCATCTGGTTGTGGCTTTTAAATTACCTATTCCTGCCCACAATTTGTGTTTAGGGAGATGAATGGAAATATCACCGTCAAAGCCTGACAAGGCAGCTTGGAATCCCGTGTCCTCAGCTAGCATCCAATCCAAATTGTCCTTCGTAGCTGGAATGTAGATGGTAGCAGGGTCCCTTCCGTCCAGTTCCTGCAGCCGTTCTCTGCCTTTAATTACAAGCTTTGAAAACATCTCATTAGCAGTCCACACAGTTTTAGGTGGTGTATGGGGCAGAAACAGCCACTCTAGAATTCACAGTGGGTCTTTTTCAGTCTGATCCCACTGGAACAAAACTGCAAATGGCTGGTACCTGCTGGGAACGAGGGCTAGGCAGATTTGCAGTTCAGGATTTCTCCTTCTGCCTTGCCTGTCCTCTATTGCCCTGGCACAAATGTCTAACGCCTGTTTGGCCTCTGCAGTCAGAGATCTGTTAGACGTTAGATTGGAGTCCCCTTTTAGCAGCTCAAACAAAGGGTGTAGCTCCTCTGTGGTTAAGCCTAAAATAGGCCTTAACCAGTTGATAGCCCCCAGGAGTTTTTGCAACTCGTGTAAAGTTAAAGTGTTTTTTACCTCGAGCTGCAGTGGCTGTGGGGAGATTTCCTGCTGCGTGATCCTCCATCCAAGGTATGTCCAGGGCTGCGATCGCTGGATCTTTTCTGGTGCGACCTGTAAGCCTGCATCTTGGACAGCATTTTTTAGAGCAGTAACAACAGTTTCTAGTTCATTTTCTGTGACCGTGGTAATTAAGATATCATCTATGTAGTGATAGATGATGGCAGAGGGAAAACGCCTTCTGATGGGATGAATAGCATTTGCCACTACTGTCTGACATATTGTAGGACTATTTCTCATCCCCTGAGGGAGAACAACCCAGTGATACCTTTGCATGGGCTGTGCATTATTCAAAGCTGGGATGGAAAAGGCAAACCTTGGTGCATCCTCAGGGTGAAGGAAGATGGTAAAAAAGCAGTCCTTTAAATCAATTACCATTAGAGGCCAGTTCGCTGGGAGCATACAAGGTGAGGGCAGTCCTGGCTGCAATGCTCCCATGGGCTCTATAACTGCATTTACTGCCCTTAAGTCCTGCAGCATTCTCCATTTCCCACTTTTCTTGGGAATGCAAAAGACAGGAGTGTTCCAGGGGCTAGTTGTGGGCACAATATGTCCTGCTTCTAGTTGCTCCTGTGCAAGCTTTGTTAATTGTTCCAGCTGTTCCTTTTTCATAGGCCATTGGTCCACCCAGACTGGCTGCTCGCTTTTCCAGACCAGCTTAATGGGTGTTTGGGACGGCTGACCAATGGCCCCTATTGAAAAACCTGGCTGCTTGCAGGAGGAATTTGCATCACTGTGCCAAACTGCTCAAGAACATCCCTTCCCCAGAGTGTGCAAGGAATGGGGGCAACAAAAGGAGCTACCTTGGCTGATTGTCCTTCGGGGCCCAGGACAGTGAGTACTCGGGCACTCTGTCTGGGCTTTTGTGTTCCTCCCACACCCTGAATGGTTGCAGCTGGGCAAACAGTGGGCCAGTCAAGTGGCCATTCGGAGTCCTTTATGATGGAAACATCGGCTCCCGAATCCACAAGGCCTGTGAATCGATGCCCATTCACCTGGCATGTCATGAGCGGCTGTGTGGATGTAATGGCTGTCGCCCAGTAAACTTGTGGTGTTCCTGTGCTACCGAAAGCCCCTGAACCCCGCTCCCCCTCCCCTGCAGGCGACGCGCTGTAGAAGGGGATTAGTTGGGCGATTTTCTGTCCCTTTGGAATGAAACAGGGGGGTGAAGGGGTCCAGGCCATGATCTGAATCTCGCTATGAGAGTCTGAGTCTATTACTCCCGGCAGCACAAACAAACCCATTCGTGTAGTGGAGGACCTTCCAATCAATAGTGCATGCACCCCTGGGTTGAGGGGACCCCAAAACCCAGTTGGGATTAGCACTACCTCTGTGGATGTTATGAAGACAGAGTCCCGGTTGGATAGATCCAGCCCAGCACTGGCTGCGGTGGAGGGGCACAAAGCGCTGGCAGGGGTGGGGGGGCACAGATTGCCAGCCTGTTCCCTTGTGTCGCATATGTTTGCTGTACCGGGGCGTGTGACAACGCCCCTCGTCTCCCGTTTTTTGGCACCCTCCTTGCTTTTGGGCGCCTGTGGGGGGCTGCTTCTAAGGGTCTCCTGGGACAGTCTCTTTGGAAGTGGTCGGGCGCACCGCAAGCATAACAACCACTCCTGGGTCTGGCTCCCTCCTGTACTCTTAGCTGAGCACTCAGGGCTACTGCTAATGAGTCAGTTTGGTGTCCCACTGAACCGACCCCTTGGCAGGCACGAACCAGCTCTGCAATGCTGCAGCTCTCCCATTTAGGAAGAGCCTGCAATGCTCTCTTACAGTCTGGGTTCGCGTTTTCGAAAGCCAGTTTCCTGCAAAGTATGTCTCTGGCTTCCTCATTTTCAATCTGCCTATCCAGGGCAGATTGCAGCCGGTCCAAGAATTGGGAGTACGGTTCTGTCGGGCCTTGCATTATTCTTGTGAATGACAAATTGGTGTCTCGGTCTGATGTGGGAAGTGTTCGCATGGCTCTCATAGCGTGTTTAGCTATCACCTCGTACACTTCCTTATTGTACCCAGATTGAGCATCTATCGACCGATAATTACCCTCCCCGGTTAGTTGGTGTGTTGTAACGCCTGCTTGTGGGTCATTGGCGTACACAGAGCAATTCTCCTGAAAGTCGTTCAGCCACACGTTGTACTGTGTCTTGGTAAGACTTATTTTTAAGATAGTCTTCCAATCGTGTGGCATGAAAATGTAGGTAGAGCTTAGTGTGTCTAAAAATGCCAGGGTGTTAGATGAAGACACGCCAATTTCCCTTATTATTTGCCTCAGTTCCTTTGTTAGTTCGCGCGGCAAAGGTTTGAACCGGCGGCTATTGCGTGGACCAATGATGACTGGGCATGCATTAATCACTTGCAAGTCTCCCACCCGTATTGCCTCTTCTCGACACAGACTCCACCTATCAACTGACCCTCCCCCGGTTGCTACCTCGCTCCTTCCCGACGGAACTAACCCTAGCTCCTCCTCCTCCTCCCACCCCCACTCCTCCCCCCCGGCGGCTCCGGCGATCTCGGTTCCCGGTGAGGGGATGTGGGCGGGTGTCGGAGGCGGCGAGGGGGCGGAGTTACCTCCCCCCTCGCGCCTATGAGTGGGGCGGGGCGGCGCGGCGCAGGGGCCAGAAGAGACAGGTCAGTCCCCGGGCCATGTGATGGGCAAGATGGCGATGCCCATGCGGGGCCACGCGGCCGGCGATCATCCGCTATTGATGGAGGGGCATAAACATAAGGCATACAGGCCAATGTGGTCAGCCATATGTTCAATTTATTATTTAATTAAGTCAACTTTTATACAGTTTAGTTTGTTTTGGGCACATGCTTACAACAAGGTGATTGGATAGCTCAGTCTGTACACGCGTCTCATGTCTCCAGTTCATTGGACCTGATGTTCTGTCCATGCGATCTGAAGTCATACTTGGCATGTAGAGGCCTTCATAATTAGGAACTTTCTGAAATCTGCAGGTGCACTCCTATCTATACTTTCTCAAGGCTTTCTTGCTCTAAACATACTATGTTCTCAAACCTTATAATTAGACACACAGCTAACAAGTATAAACATTGCATATTTTCACACAGTCTATAAGCATAAACATTACAGCTTACAGCTTCTAGTCATGTCAAGCAAGGCCTACAGAAATGCAATGGAAATTGTTCACAATTTGAATCCTGCAACAAATCCCCTTTTTAGTTTTGAACAATTTAAATTGCATTTCTGTAACATTTCTTATTTTACCCATAATATTTCAATAAACACATCTACACACAATTATGTCACTATCATTAACAAACTTAACAACCTATTAACTTCAGGGCTTGTGCTCTTAAATTTTACTTAAAAGTGCTTCTCTAAATATAGGGTTTATTCTTAAAAAATTTTATTCAACCTAAAACACTTCTGGAAATGGAACTCTATTCAATTGTGGGTTATGTGTCTGCTGTTTATTCAAAGGTGTCTGTGTATCTGTTCATCCAAAGGTGTTTATGTATTTGTGTTCATATGTTCACACACATGCATGCATACAGTTTCGTTCATTCACATACACATGGTGGCCACCGTCATACACACTGTCACACATATATACTCTTTGAGTTCCATGTCACTGCGTTCTATGAACCAAGAAATTATAATAATTCTTTAGTACCTTATAATGATAATGATTTTCTAATATCTTATAATGTTAGAGTTTCTTAACCAAACAGATAAAACTAACCAGATAGACAAACTTTCTAGCTGTGTTCTAATAATATTAAGACAACTGTTAGCTACAACAGCTTCTTTCCAAGGCCTCATCCATCATGCAGATAGCTAGAGAACACCTGTGTGCAAAAACTTAACACATGAAAACACTTTTGCAAGTCAACTATGGGGCTGACACCCTTCTCTTTCCCCACTTCTGCTTTTGCAAAAGTGTTTTTAAAATTCTTAACTTACCAATCTCTTTACCAAATACCTTTGTGATAATAACAAAATTCTATAACAGTTCCATTTTGTAACACAGTATGTATAGACTATCCATATCTTCTAACAATTCTGATAAAATTATAGGGTAACGTCTAAAAATTTCATCTTCATGTTTTCATCTAGGTCAGGATGGATATTAATTGCATAATGCAACTGATCAATAAATGTCCAAATGGCTCCGTTGATCTCTATCATACTGTAGTAAAAAACGGAGCTGTCTTATCATCACATATTGCTTGTATTGCTTTTCTGATCACAACCCACAGTTGTGCTACAAAAGCTGTTGCAGCTGAAAAGTACAAATTGTTAATAAGCATAAAGTAATATATATAGGTGAAAAGAAAAGAATTCCTACAGATCATTTAGGCTTTCAGTCAAATGTGATTTGTAAAAGAAAAGCAATATACCAATATTTACTTTGAGATGCATAATAAAGCTCCAAGAGTTTAACTGATTTTAACAACAAAACAATAGGTTTTGTCAAAGCTGAGGAATCATCTATGGAAAGAATGACACCACAAGATTGAAGAAATAAATCCCATTCAAGATGTGATACATAGCATGAAGGCCAAGATGACATAAGTATTTTTATATTCCCTCTCGGGCAGAATATGAGATGTTTTTGAAATGTTCATTTTACTCTCACAACTGCTATAAGGGGAGAGGACTCTACACAGCACCTCATAATCTGTACTCACTAATGATGGTCTATATTAATTAAAGCACAGCTTTCTGTAGTGGGCAAAAGAACTTACCCAGGCAATCCAATGTTTTTGAGGTGTTTGCAACAATTATACTACATAGATTGGGTTTCATCCTGAACTCCCTTTCAGGTTAAGTCAAAAGCTTCAAAATTCATCGTATGTTAGTGAGAGAAATTGTAGAGAGAGAAATAGTTTCTCTACAGATGAAGTGATTAAAGATTGCAAACAGTGAGAATTTTTCTCAGCATTTATCAATTCTGCATATGCAGATTGCAAGTAGATACTAACACCTGGCAAAGAAGGTAGTCTTATGTTAGGGCACTGCAGAAGTACTGGAAGTGTGATAATCCAAGCTGCATTAAATGCTTCAGTAGCATTGCTTCAGTTGCAAAACCATTGCCTAGAGCAGCTTATAGAAAGACCAATGTGTACTATACACAGTTCTAAAAAAGGAAAGTGGTATTGCACTGGCATAGTTAAATTGAAGCAATTTTGTACATAAGAATGATGCACTGATTTAAAATTGTTACTTATTAATTTATGCTTGCTTCACAACAGTGCCATATTTATGGGCAAAGTAGGCTTCAGTCTCAAGTAGATGTTTGAACTATCAGTCTCATAGGATTAGCAATTTTAAATTAAAGAAGAAGTTGCAAGAAAAGGTAATTTCATGCTTCGAAAAGAACTTTCATTCATGTCAAAGTCCTGGAACTTAGAACCATCAGTTCAGAATCTTATCCAAATGGTGATGTTAGCAATGCATTTTAAAGTGGCTTTCAATTAGGTTAAATAAAGAAAATAGAAGCTGATGAAGAAAGCTCAATAAGAAATTTTACTTTTAGATAAGGCTTGCTGTAAATGCATAATCAGTTCTGTTAACTGTAGGATATGGTACACATGACCGAGTTTATAGGTGTTCAGTGAGAGTTTTGTGCTGCGTAGTATGTTACTGTGAATAGTCAGCACAAAGATAATGTTATAAAAAAGTGGGTCTATATTGTCCTAAATTTAAAAAAAAATCCTTTTTCAGATTTCTTAGCTCAAATGAGCATACAGATAAGGCAAATGTTCAGGGAACATTGTTGTATGTCTAAACCCTCTCAATTAACAGTGCTGTAAATTAAGTCTCATGCAAGTCATAACAAGGTCTTAAGAAAGCTAAATTGTATGCATGTGGAAATCCATAGCAAGAGAAGAAGAAATAAAAAGTAGGTTAATCTAAGTGCTTCCTGTAAAGGACAAAAGTATCTTATTCCCTCAGACCTCTTTTTCACTCAATTACAATGAGATGTATAGACTGAAACTTGATCAGACAGAAGAAGGGTTAAGACAGCACTGATTACATGTTTATGTAGATTTGTTTGTTCATCTTAGCTGAAATGAATTGTGATATCTTTTTGACATGAATAAGGTAGGGTTTAAAAGAAAGCACAAGGAAACTATGACCAGAAGAGTTTTCTCCTACTCATTCTCACTAACACATGCCATTTGAAGAAAAAAAATATATACACAACAAATAGAAATGTCTCTAGATGTCAAAGATCTGGGAAGTGTATATGGTAAAGCATCACATCAAAAGACCTAGAATACTGCAGTGCAAAGGAAAACATATACTCTCACAAACTTTAGTGTGTCCAGTCTATACGAAATGAATTCGGAGATAAAGCTTAAAGAGCTAAGAGAAAAAAAAAAGGTCCTTATTATTGGAGATAATACTTATTCTTAAAATACTGTAACACAAATGTAGTATAGCTCAATCTTAACTTATACTGAATAATTGTAGATATAGCTTCTGTTAGCATCTTCTAATCTAAGACTTAATAGCTTCTATTGTCTCCTGCATCTGTTATAACTAAAAATGCATTAGGAGTTAACAACCAAATCATCCCTCCATCATAGCATTTCACAGAATTCCTTTTTATCTTTGGTCTGGACCTTCCCCACTCGAGCTAGCCCCTAAACCCCCAAACTTTCACAGATTCCCTCAGCACGGTCCGACTCCCTCCCCCCTCCCTAAATGGACTCTGTGGAGGTGGTGGAGACTACAGGAAAAAAGGCTTGGGGAAACCTGTCCCTGCATGGGGATATAGGGAGCTGGCAATGGCAGAGGAGGTGGAGAGAGTTCTGGTTGTTGTAACTTTTTGTCTGCCACAGATACTTGCAAAACTTTTCTCACAGCTGCATTTGGGTCTCAGAGCCCCTCTGTCTGATCTCGGAGTCTGATGTAGAACTCGATGACACGGGGAGCAGACAGCAGCAGCGGCGTGATGGTGTGGGCTCGTTTGCAGCTTCTTCCCCCCTTCCCGTTCGGTCCGAAGTCCTCTTGCCGGGTTCGGCGGGGAGAGGGGGTGATGGTGGCTCTCCGCAACTGGGGGTCTGGGCCCCGCGGCAGGAATCGTTTTCGCGAACGAGCAAGCGGCGGCGGGCATGGTTGGGCAGGCAGGCCAGACGGGACAGACAGCGCACGGAGGCAGCGCATGGCGGCGGGGGGGCCGTGGCAGCGGCGGGCGGAAACAGCGCGGCTTCTGGCTAAGGCAGCTTGGGGCGAGCCCCGGGTTGGCAGCGCCGGCACAGGGGAGGTGGGGGGGCTGGCTCCATGCGGCAGTACAGCGGGGCGGGGTACGACTCCAGGCGGCAACACGGCAGCAGCTTTAGAAGCGGCGGCAGGAAAAACGGCAGCGTGGGGGGGGGGGTGGAGGGCTCGCCGCGGGGGGTGGCACAGCTGGCAGTGGCCTCCCTGGCGTCCTGCAGAGAGCTAGAACTGTTTAAGGACGAACTGCTGCTGGGGCCGCTGGCTGACGATCGGGCAGAAGCCTGCTCTTTGAAATTCGTCGGCAGCACGATTTTTGAGATAATGAATAAAAGCTGAAAAACTGACTTGCTCTCTTTGCTTTCAGTTTCGCTGCTCGCTTATGCAGCATAGGCTAAAACTGTAACTTGACTCGCAGTCTTTATAAATTTTTTTTTCCTTTTTTTTTCTTTATTTTTTCTTTTTTTTTCTTTTTTTTTTTTTTCTTTTTTTTTTTTCAGTCCTTATAAACTTCTCTGTTTCAATTAGCAGCCACAACGTAAGGTAGCTAGCTGATTCCTTGGATCCTTTGATCTCTTATTGGGCGGTGCGTGCCGGTGTTATATGCTTGTGTTGTGCGTTCGTGGACTCTGTGTAGTGCAGACATTATTATCTGCCATGCTGGGAAAGCTCTGATAGCTTGGGGGTCTCCCCCCTGAGCTGTTAGCTTTATGAAGTTCCCTAATTCATCCCATACATGTATGTTTAGGGCTTCTGCCAGCGGCAGTTCGGGGGCAGCTGTCTTTGTAAAACGTACAAGCTCAGTAAGTTCGGCCCGTGTGACTTGCACATTATATGGTTTGAGAAGGATTGCCAGTGCATTTGTGTCTTGTGAAAGTGCGGTGGAGAAAAAGATTCCCATTTTACCTTTTCTCGGCGCTTTGGACGCAGGCGGTCAGAAGTTCTTTGTGTGGTTGCTGGTTACTCCCGGTTCTGATCGGCTGGTTTCCCCGGCTCAGTGGCGGCTCAGTCGGCGGTGCGGCGTGCTCAAGCGGCGGCTGCAGCGGCGGGGCTTCTTCGCGGCGCTGGCGGCGGCGGCGGCTCGGGGTCCTTTCTGGAGCGGGCAGCGGCGGCGGGCGCAGGGTCCTTCTCCTTGGCGGCGGCGGTCCTTCTTGGCGCAGTGGCAGCGGTCTCTGGGGGGCTCGCTAGGCGAGGTGGGTTGCGGGGGCTGCGGACGCGGTCGCGCAGGGCTCGGCAGGAGCGGCGGGCAGCGCGTACAGCAGCGGCGGGCGGCGTGGAGCTGCGGGGCTTTCTGCTAGGCAGACAGCCAAAGCGGGGGTCCGACGGTGCGGCTGGGGTGGTGCGGGCAGCTGCGGCGCCGATCCGGCGTGGCAGTTTCGGCCGCGCCGGTGGCGGTGGGGCGGCAGAGGCTTCCCCGCGGTTTCAGCGCGTCTCGCGGTTCGCGGGTCCGGGTTGCGGTCACGCTGCTGGTCGGGGAGCAGTTCTAGCCGCGCAGGCTGCCTTTCAGCTCGACTCACCGCTGCGATGTTGCTTTGGTCCTCTCCGCTCTCTCCGGTGCCTGCCTGCTCCGATCTCTCAGCGATTTCTTGTTTCTTCTTTCTTCCTGTTTTCTGTGCACTTTCCTAACTTTTTTGAGCTCACTAACTTCATTCCTTGGTCTACCCCAAGGCAACTATTACAGACGTCTATGTTTTTTTCGGTAAAAACACTCCCACTTCATAAAACTGAAGTGATAACCGGAATGTTACCGATAATACCTGGTACAGGTTTTTAAGCTATCAGATCTAATGTAGATTTGGTCCCGTTGGGGCGCCAGATGTAGCGTCACGTGTGACGCTGCCTTTATATGATAAAGAATAACTACACTCTCCGGAGCTGGTGGAATCAGAGAGTCTTTATTCGAATTCCGCACTCACTTTTATATCCCATAACCATGTGATCCCTTTATCCAATGGGGGCTGCGAACCTCGGCGCATGCTCTTTGGGCCTCTCTGCCCTGGTACATCCCTCTGTACCTCAGACACGCCCCTACAGGCACCGGCGGCCCGCGGCTGACCAAAGGGATCAGCAGCCCTTTGCCCAGGACAGAAAGCCTGGGAGCTTTGCCTTTGAGGTGCAGTTGGTGGTGCAGCCTGGGCACTCTGTGGGCAGCCAGAGTTTTCTGTGCTGGCACCTTTTCCCCAGGAGGAATCTTCATTTGTATGGGTTTTGGGGCGGGGGGCGCTGGCACCTGTCGGGGTTGACAGCGGGTCTGTCAGCACCTTGGCACTTACTGACGAAGCAATGGATGCTGACCAGATCAAGGTATACCCCTGAGATGGACTGAAAAGAAAGGACTTAAAATGGAGGCCCTGATCCTGACAACATACTGCAGCATCCTGAAGACACTATCCCATGGGAACAGAGAACAGTGTCTCATGAAAACAAGAACATTGTCTCATGAGAACAGAGACCTGTTTTGAACAAGAGTGATCAGGAAAAACATCAACATGGGAGAAAAACAAGTGCAGGTGCTTGGACTGTTGTGGGAACTTTACAGGGCTGTTTTGAGAAAGAGCAAAGTTGTTATGAGAAAGTAGAGTTTAGAAAATGCACCTATTAGCTGTTAGAATTTTGGTGTGTGAGTTTGAACTGTCCTATCCGTGTGAATTACGTGTGCTCAAAAACTGTACTTAAGGAGCTGTCATGCAGCTCCGCTGTTCCGCTTTTTTCCTGGAAATAAACTTTACTGGAACCTTTTTGTGTCGCACGGCCGTTCCTACCACGACATCTGGTGACGACCGACGTGTTTGCAGCGTTGAAGAAAACTCCGAGAGAGTTGCCGTGATTTCCCTCCTGGGAGAGGGGGAAGGAGCAGAAGATTTTTCTCTCCAAGAGGGAGAAGGGGACCTGTGGGACGAGGCACAGGGGGAACGGAGCCCAGTGAAGCTTGAGAGCGGGGTTGGGTCCCGCGGAACACGATCCGGATCGAAAACTTCTTGACCCTTATTAGGTAAGCTAACAGGGGTGCCACCGGGAACAATAATTTAACAATGGGACAGCATATAACGAAGGAGGAAAGTGTGGTTCTGTCCACATGGAAATCCCTCCTTAATCGAAAGAATGTGAAGGTCACTGATTTTGCTTTGCGGCGCGTGTTGCTGTGGTGCAGAAAGCAAGGCTTTGAGGCCACATCTAGTACTGTGTTTAGTATATCTGCATGGCAAAAGGTCGGTGATAAGCTATGGGATGAACTATCTAAGGGATCGAAAGAGGCGAACGATGTAGCAGTTACCTGGCGTTTGTTGTTTGATACTCTGAAAGAGTGGCAGAAAGAGCAGAAAACTGGAGAAGCTGAGGCTGGGTCGGATGCAGTGCAGAATGCTTCAGGCCCCAAAGAAGGGGGCTCAACTGATGCTATAAAAGAACAGTCAGAATCCTTGAAAAGTTCAGATAAAGACTCAGCTGGTAGCGGTCCAAGTCATTCGCAGGCTTCGGTAGAAGGCTCAACTAACAACGAAACTGGCTCTGGGTCAAGTCATAAATATTCCACACCTAATGAGCAGCTAACTGTCAGCAAACATGAGTCTAAGTCGAGTTGCAAATATCTTACACCTAATGAACAATTAAAAATACCTCAGCATTGGAAAACCCCTACAGATATCGCTCCGTCTCTCTATAAAACTCCTGTGCAGCAGCTAGCAGAGTTTGATGCTCAGGACGAATGCCAGGAGCCCTCTGTTTCTCATGTTGTTCAGGATAAGCCCCTACATACTGCATTGCCTAGTAGTGATGAGGATGAGGATGAGGAGGCTGTGGTTAGTCATCCTGTCACTGAGAATACGGAGAGAGTTCTTTACCAGTTCCCTGTCACTGATAGACAGAAAAGAGCTATTTCTCGGCCCCTTCGGAGAGCGGCAGAGCCGTGGACTCTACCCCCTGTAACTGTTACTGTGTTGCCTAGACATCCAGGCAAATTTTGGAATCAAGTAAAACAAAGGGCCGCAGAAATAGGGGACTGGAATCTGCTGGACAGGATTGGTTATCCCTCTGAGACATGTGATGCGGTTGTACCTGCGGGTCATGAGGCTTTCCCGGTTTTCAAGGCGGTGCCAGGCTCGGGAAGACAGGATGAGCACACTCCGTTTGCGTGGAAAGTGGTACAAGATTTGCAGATGTGTGCCTCTAAATACGGGATAAATTCCGCAGAGGTAATGAGACTGATAAGGGTGATAAATACAGACCTATTAGCACCCTATGATATTTCACATCTTGCACAAATTCTGTTTCAACCGATTCAGTATCAAGTATTTCTCGCGAATTGGAGAAAGCTCGCTGAGAGAGCTGCACTAGATAACATGCAGCTGCCTCAAGGAGATCTGAGGCGAGGGGCTGGCGTTGATGTATTGATGGGAACGGGTCCAGTTTTTTCAAACCCTCAAATTCAAGCTCAGTGGCCCCCTGCATTGCTAGAGCAATGCCAACGTATGGGGATGTCAGCACTCATACAAACAATGGAGTTGGCAGCTCCAAAGCCTAAGTACACCACTGTGAAACAGGGGGTTAAAGAACCGTTCCTGCAATTTGTAGAACGCATAGCCACCTCACTGGAAAAGCAGGTAGATGATGAAGATCTCAGACAAAGGCTCTGTCTGGAGTTAGCCAAGGATAATGCTAACGAGGATTGCCAGAGAATAATCGAGGCACTGCCCGGGAATCCATCTATCCCTGAAATGGTAGCAGCATGCTCTAAGGTGGGATCGGTAGCTCATAAAATGACTGCATTAGCTGCTGTCCTGTGACCTAATCCTAAATGCCATGGGTGTGGAAAGCAAGGACATTTTAAGGCTGAATGCCCAGTCAAGCAAAAGGGAAGTAAGCAGAAAAATAAAACAGCAGAGGCAGAAGTTACTTGTAGCCGATGTGGAAAGCCAGGGCACTATGCCAAAGCATGCCGATCAAAATATCATGTCAGCGGACAGCTGCTGCAGGGAAACGGGAAAAGGAGCACGATGAGGCGCGCGGGGACACAAATACCTCATCCACCGAATCCATACATGAGAACAGCCCCGATGGCTTATCCCTCTGTGACCGCCTCACCGGAAAAACCTGTGGATCAGCAGGCATGGATGTATCCACAGCTGACACAATAACTTTAACAACAAGAGATGTTGTCAAGGTGCCACTAGACGCTCATGGTCCAATAGGAAGAGGGTTTAGTGCACTGTTAATTGGACGATCTAGCAGTATCATAGCTGGGTTAGATGTTCATGTGGGTGTTATCGATGCTGACTATACAGGGCAAATTTCTGCAATGGTGTCTACTTCTTATCCTCCAGTGACTATACCAAAAGGGACTCGAATTGCTCAGCTTGTGCCTTTTGTTAGTTGTGTTCCTAGAACAGAGCAACGAGAGCGGCAGTCTGGAGGATTTGGATCGACTGGACCACCTCAAATTTTCTGGTCCCAGACTGTTTCTGCACAACGACCACAGATGACTTGTACCATCTTCAATGAGACCTGCACGCCATCCTCGATAAAGGTTATGGGTTTATTGGACACCGGGGCGGATGTGACCATCATCTCTCAGCGTTCCTGGCCCCTGTCCTGGCCACTTGTAAACACGGGGATGGGGGTGGTTGGATTGGGAGGGACTGCTCAAAGCCATGTGTCTCAGTCACCTCTGGCAATCGTCAACTCCGAAGGGCAGAGAGCTACTGTGAAGCCTTATGTCACTACAGCACCTCTGACTCTTTGGGGGAGAGACTGCTTGGAGCAATGGGGGGTGAAAATTACAATGGATTTTTAACAGGGGCCACTGTTTTGCAGGGTGTTCGTCGACCTACACTTGCTTTAACCTGGCTGACATCTTCTCCAGTGTGGGTACCTCAGTGGCCCCTGCCAATAGAAAAATTGCAGGCCCTGCAACAGTTAGTGGCAGAGCAACTTGCTGCTGACCACATTGAACCCTCCCATAGCCCATGGAATACCCCTGTCTTTGTAATAAAAAAGAAATCTGGCAAATGGAGGCTTTTGCATGACCTGAGGCAGGTAAATGCTGTAATGGCAACAATGGGAGCCTTACAGCCAGGCCTTCCGGCACCATCAATGATTCCTATGGATTGGAACATTGTAGTCATAGATCTAAAAGATTGCTTTTTCACTATTCCATTGGCACCATATGACAAAGAGAAATTTGCTTTTACTGTTCCATCAATCAATCATGTTGAACCATCCAAAAGATACCAGTGGAAGGTGTTGCCCCAGGGCATGAAAAATTCGCCCACAATTTGCCAGTGGTTTGTAGCTCAAGCATTATCACCTGTACGTGAACGTTTCCCAGAGTGCTGTTGCTTTCACTACATGGATGATATATTGCTGGCAGCTAGCAAGGAGGAGCAACTGGGTGAGCTAAAAACATTGACTAGACAGTCTCTACGGCAGTTTGGATTGGTCATTTCACCTGAGAAGGTGCAAAAAATGGAGCCTTGGAAGTATCTAGGCCTCATAGTCACTGCTCGAAGAGTGATGCCACAACCTGTCAAACTTAATATTGAGGTAAAAACCCTAACAGATGTGCAAAAATTAATGGGTTCTTTAAATTGGATTAGGCCTTATCTTGGCCTTACTAATACTCAGTTACGACCCTTGCTAGATTTGCTCAAACATTCTGCCAATCCTCTAGAACCTAGAACATTGGATTCTGAGGCAGTTCAAACAGTCCAGAAGGTGGAGTCACTGCTGCAGACTAAATTCGTGTCTTGTATTGATCTAACACAAATAGTTCAGCTATTTATCTTTATAGACCACGTGACTCCTTTTGGTGCACTCGTACAATGGAACACTGAGTGGACTGACCCTCTGCATATTTTAGAGTGGTTATTTTTGCCATCTAAGCCTCATAAAACTGCTCCTGGCCTGTTTGAACTGCTTGCAGAAATAATTATGAAGTCCAGAAAAAGATGCATTGAATTATTGGGCAGAGATCCAAGTCAAATTGTTGTACCTGTTCAGTCTGCATATTTTGAATGGTGCATGGCACATAAATATGAGCTGCAGGTAGCCATGCTGATTTTCAAGGACAGGTTTCTTATCATTTGCCTTCTCACCCTTTGATTAAATTTTTCCGTGAAGTTCCCGTAGGACAGAAGACATTGAGTCAGTCTGAACCCGTTGATGGACTCGCTCTTTTTACAGACGGTTCTGGAAAGACAGGTAAAGCTGCTGTGGTCTGGCGTGATGAACAAGGCTGGCATGATAAAGTGGTCATGCAAGAAGGCTCGCCTCAGGTAGTCGAATTGCAAGCTGTAACTGTGGCTTTTCAGTTGTTCTCTCAACCTGTAAATATTGTGACTGACTCTGCTTATGTGGCTAACCTACTTTCTCATTTAGACCAGACTGTTTTGGCCTCAATTGACAGACGAAAGCTGTTTACAGTTCTTTTAGAGTTATGGACAACCATACAACAGAGAACTGCACCGTATTTTGTTCTACATATTCGCAGCCATACTACTTTGCCAGGGTTTTTCACTGAAGGTAACGCCAAGGCAGATGCTCTTGTATCTGCTATAGCCCTGGGCCCTACACCCAATATACAACAACAGGCTCTTTTATCACATCAATTTTTTCATCAGGGTAGCACTGCATTACGATGACAGTTTGGCATAACTCAAGCTGCAGCACGGTCTATTGTTGCTGCTTGTCCTGACTGTCAGGGAACTTACATTCCCATATATTTCGGTACCAACCCGAGGGGCATTAAAGCTTTAGAAATCTGGCAGACTGATGTCACCCATATTGATAACTTCGGTCGTTTGAAATATGTGCATGTGTCAGTGGATACCTTTTCACATGCTATAGTTGCCACAGCCCACTCTGGAGAAAAGGCACGTGATGTACTCCATCATTTTCAACGTGCTTTTGCTACCCTTGGCGTTCCTCATGAAGTCAAGACCGACAACGGCCTGGCATATGTTTCGCAAAAGGTGCAGACCTTTTTTGCGACATGGGGTGTAACTCACGTTACTGGTACCCCACATTCTCCAACAGGACAGGCTATTGTGGAACGTATGCACGGTACTTTGAAACGACAGCTACAAAAACAAAAAGGGGGAATGAGTCAGGAACCCCCTCAGGCCCGGTTAGATAAAGCTGTGTATGTACTGAACTTTTTAACTTTTCCTGGTGACTCCTCCTACTCACCTTCTTTTATGCATTTTTCTTCTCTCTCCTCCACAAAGCCATTATCACGCAATGCTCCAGTACAGGTTCGGGATTTGGTTTCAGGCCAATGGTCTGGACCTCATGAACTTATAACTTGGGGGAAAGGATATGCTTGTGTCTCCACAGGTGATGGCCCTCGTTGGGTACCTGCCCGGTGTGTTCGTCCTGTGCTCGATGATCCTTCCCGTCAACGAATGGATGGTCCTGCAACCCAAGCAGAATGTGTGGGTGACCCTAGCTGAGATGACCCATCAGGAAACCTTGTGCCTTTCTCTAGCCAACCCAGAGAATCCTTTTTCTACCTGCTTGGTCGGATTACCTCTGGATAAGTGGCCTTGTCCAGAGTTCCCAAAAGTCTGCAAGAGCTCTGCACCAAAGATCAACATTGATAACTGGGACCGCATTTATGCATACCTACCTCAAGTAACAAAAGAACCTCAAGAACTGGAATTGCTAGGCTCAGTGGTCATGGATGCTTGTATAATGTTTAATTATACATATAACTCAAAGACGAGAGGACAGAATGTGAATGCCACATTACCAGTATATAGAAATGCTACTGCTTGGTGTAATTATACTTCTAAACATATTTCATGATCTTTTAATGTACCTGTTGCCTTACCTAGTGGAGTTTTTCTTATTTGTGGGGATAGAGCATGGGGTGGAATTCCATCTAAACTGAATGGTGGACCATGTAGCTTGGGGAGGCTTACTCTGCTCACTCCTAATCTTACCATGATTCATAATAAAGGACGAGAGAAGTGCAGTATTCATCAATTTGCAAAACAATGTGATGATCGGGTAACCTTTTGGGGACCCGGGGAAATTATAGCAGCATCAGCGCTTGCACCTGGGGTTTGCAGCAGCAGCAGCATTAAAAAAGTTGACAAACTTGGGATGTTGGTTGAGTAAGCAAACCAATGCTACTTCTATTGCTCTGAGTGGTTTATTAACTGACGTAGATAGTGTTAGACATGCCATGCTGCAGAATAGAGCTGCAATTGATTTTTTATTGTTAGCACAAGGTCACAGCTGCAATGAATTTGATGGGATGTGTTGCATGAATTTGTCGGACCATAGTGAATCCATACACAAAAGCATTCAGCTTTTGAGAGAAGGGGTCCACAAATTACAAGTTGATGATGGATGGGATTGGTTAACTAAGTTGTTTGGTAAATGGGGTTTGTCTGGTTGGCTGTTATCCATCATAAAAACAAGATTGCTGATTTTGGTAATTATTGAAGTTGTGCTATTAATGATGCCCTGTTTGATCAGCCTGTTGCACCGGCGGCCCGGGGCTGACCAAAGGGATCAGCAGCCCTTTCCCCAGGACAGAAAGCCTGGGAGCTTCGGTTTTGAGGTGCAGTTGGTGGCGCAGCCTGGGCACTCGGTGGGCAGCCAGAGCTTTCTGTGCTGGCACCTTTTCCCAGGGAGGAATCTTCATCCGTATGCAATTTTGGGCTTCGCACAGGCAGTTGTGAGGCAGGGCTGAAAACAGGAAACAACAGCTCTTATCGCCCAGAATGAAAGCCTGGAAGCTGTGACTTTGTGGTGCAGTTGGTGTGTCAGCCTGGGGAGTCCATGAGCAGCAAGAGTTTTCTCTCCAAGTACCTTTGGTGTGGGAGAAATCTTCGTCCGTATGCATTTTTGGGCTTCAGGTTGGCAGTTGGGAGGCACAGTTCAAAACAGGAAACAACAGCCCTTTTCCGCAGGAATGAAAGCCTGTAAGCTTTGACTTTGTGGTGCTGGTGGTGTGTCATCCTGGAGAGTCCATTAGCAGGAAGGGTTTTCTGTGCTGGCACTTTTGGTGTGGGAAAAATATTCTTTCGTATGCAATTTTGGTAGTTGGGCTGTCATTTGGGAGGCAGGTCTAAAAACAGGAAACAACAGCCCTTATTGCCAGGAAAGAAAGACTGGAAGGTTTGTCTTTGTGGTGCAGTTGGTGTGTCAGCCTGGGCACTCCATGAGCAGCAAGAGCTTTCTGTGCTGGCCTCTTTGGTGTGGGAGGAATCTTTGTATGCAATTTTAGGCTTCAGGCTGGAAGTTGGAAGGCACGGTTCAAAAGAAGAAATAACAGCCATTACCCCAGGAAAGAAAGACTGGAATATTTGGCTTTGTGGTGCAGTTGGTGTGTAATTCTGGGGACTCCATGGGCAGCAAGAGCTTTCTGTGTTGGCAACTTTAGCCTGGGAGGAATCTTTGTTTGTATGCAATTTTGGGCTTTGAGTTGGCACTTGGGAGGCATGGTTCAAAACAGGAAACAACAGCCCTTTCCACAGGAACGAAAGCCTGCAAGCTTTGACTTTGGGGTGCAGTTGGTGTGTCATCCTGGGGAGTCCATGAGCAGGAAGAGCTTTCCATGCTGGCACCTTTGGTGTGGGAGGAATCTTTGTTTGTATGCAATTTTGGGAGTCGGGTTGGCAGTTGGGAGGTAGGACTGAAAACAGCAAACAACAGCTCTTATCATCAGGAAAGAAAGCCTGGAAGCTTTGACATTGTGGTGCAGCTGGTGTGTCATTCTGGGAACTCCATGGGCAGCAAGAGCTTTCTGTGCTGGCACCTTTGGTGTGAGAAGAATCTTCATCCGTATGCAATTTTGAGAGTTGGGCTGGCAGTTGGGAGGCAGGGCTCAAAACAGGAAACAATAGCCCTTATCACCAGGAAAGAAAGTCTGGAAGCTTTGGCTTTTTGGTGCAGTTTGTGTGTCAGCCTGGAGACTCCTATGGTAGCAAGAGCTTTCTGTGCTGGCCTCTTTGGTGTGGGAGGAATCTTTGTTTGTATGCAATTTTGGGCTTCGGGCTGGTAGTTGGGAGGCAGGACTGAAAACAGGAAACAACAGCCATTATAGCCAGGAAAGAAAGCCTGGAAGCTTTGGCTTTGTGGTGCAGCTGGTGGGTCAGCCTGGGGACTCCATGGGCAGCGAGAGCTTTCTGTGCTGGCACCTTTGGTGTGGGAGGAATCTTTGTTTGTGTGCAATTTTGGGAGTCGGGCTGGCAGTTGGGAGGCAGGTCTGAAAACAGGAAACAACAGCCCTTAAGGGTCCCCAGGATTTTTTTGGCGGGGGGGTCCCCCAGGATTTTTTTGGGTAGTGTCCCAGGATTTTTTGGAAGGTGACCCAGGATTTTTTGGAGGGGTCCCCAGGATTTTTTGTGGGGTGTCCCTGGGGGGTGTACCAGGATTTTTTTAGGGGATGGGTCCCCAGGATTTTGGGGGTCCTCACCTGCCTGATCTCCCGACACCTCCATCCCAGGTCCTGGACCTTCATCCTCCTCCTCCTCAGCTTGGCCCCCTCTGGCCCCTCCCCCACCTCTCCCCCTCGGCCTCCTCGTCCGTGGCAGGGGCGGGGCTGGGGCTGGGGAGAGGGTCGGGGCCCCTCCTCCCCCCTCAGGGAGCACCCTCTCGAGTTCCCCTTTACTCTCCAGGATGTTCCCCCCGAAAAGGGGCTCCAGCACCAGCTCTGCCCCGAGGGGGGCCGAGAACTCCTCGGACGACACCCCCGCCATCCCTGGGGGTGGAAAGGGGGGGTCAAGGGGGTCCCAAAACCCCCCAAAACTCCTCGAACGGCACCCCTGCCATCCCTGGGGGGGGCAATGAGGAGGGCAGACAGGAACTGGGGGGTCAGGGGGGTCTCAAAACCCCTAAAATGAGACCCCCACCATCCCTGGGGGGAGAAAGGGAGGGGAAATGGGGGAGAAAGGGGGTCAGGGAGACCCTAAAACCCCCCAGTCCCCCCCAATCCCTCCCAGTTCCTCCCCACTCTGATGTTATCTGTCCTTCCCAGTCCCCCCCAGTGCCCCCCATTCCCTCCCAGTTCCCCCCACTCCCCCCAAATCCCCTCCCAGTCCCTCCCAGTGCTCCCAATACCCCTCTAGTCTCTCCCAGTCCCCTCCCAAACCCCCTCCCAGTCTCTTCCAGTTCCCCCCAATCCCCCTCCCATTTCCCTCCTCCCTATTATCGCCCCCCTCCCGTCCCTATGACGTCACTCACCGCCCGCTGACATCACTCTCGGCCGGGCCTGGCAGCCATGGCCCCGGGTTGTCTTTAAGGGGTCGCACTGTGATGACATCACGGGGCACGGGGAGGGCAGAAGTGACGTCACCGGGGCCGCGGCGGGAGCGGCGGGGGCGGGAGGTGAATTTGGGGGGGTTGGGGGGTCTGGGAGAGACTTTGGGGGAGGTTGGGGGGTTTTGGGAGGTTGAAGGGGGATCTGAGGGGGGTTTGGGGGCATCTGGAAAGGGTTTGGGGGAATTGGGGGGCATTTGGGGGGCCTGAGGGGGTGAGGGGAGATTTTGGGGGGCCTGGGGAGGGGGTTGGGGGGGACCTGAGGGGTTTCTGGGCCCCACTTCCCCCCTCCCAGTGCTCCCAGTCCTCCCAATTGCAGGATGTCCCTGACTGGGGGTCCCTGGGTCCTGCTTCTCTCTCCCAGTGCTCCCAGTGCCCCCAGTTTTAGAATGTCCCTGACTGGGGGGGGTCTCTGCTCTCTCCCAGTGCTCCCAGTTGCCCTCCCAGTGCTCCCAGTCCCCCCCAATTTGAGGATGTCCCTAACTGGGGGGGTCTCTGGGGGGTCTCTGCTCTCTCCCAGTGCTCCCAGTCCCCCCAGTTGCAGGATGTCTCTGGCTGACGAGCTCCTGGCAGACGTGGAGGAGGCGGCCGAGGAGGAGGAGGAGGCCGAAGGCTCCGAGGGGGGGAGGAGCCGCCCATCGAGAACGTGCGGGAGGAGCTGGAGCCACCTGAGGGCTCCGAGTCCGTCCGGAGCATCTCCAAGTTATGGGGCAGCAGAGCGGTCAGAGAGACCCCAAACACCCCAAACTCACCCCAAAAACAGCCCTGGAACCAGCCCCAAAAAACAGCCTTAAAAACACCTCTAAAAGACCCCAAAACCACCCTCAGAAATATTTGAAAAGCCACCCCAAAAACATCCCAAAGCCTACCCCAAAAACACTTCAAAAGCCACCCCCAAGAACATCCCAAAACACCCCCAAAACTCACCTCAAAAACATCCCAAACTGACCCAAAAAAACCCCAAAACATCCCCAAAAGTACCCTCAAAACCCACCCCAAAATCACCCCCAAAACCAGCCCAAAAACCCACCCCAAAAATGTCCCAAACCTACCCCAAAAACATCCCAAACCCCACCTCAAAAACACTGAAAGTGCCACCCTAAACCCACTCCAAAACTTCCCCAAACCCCCACCCCCAGAATCCCCCTAAATCCCCCCAAAACTCCCCCCAACCCCACCCAAACCA
>NW_020925135.1:29884-32808 GCF_003984885.1 Neopelma chrysocephalum
TTTTTGGGGCTAAACCCGCCGGTTTTTATTTCTGTGTCCCCTTGTGGTGACTTTGAGTTCCCCTGGGGGTTTTGGGGTCCCTGGGGGGGGGGGGTTTTGGGGTCCCTAGGGGGAGTCACCCCCCCTTTTTTCCTCCCCTAATTTTGGGGGTTCCTTCAGGAATTGGGGAATTCCCTGGACAAGTGCAAGAATAACGAGAACGTGCAGCAGATCCTGACCAACGCCACCATCATGGGGGTCAGCGTGACGGCTTCCACCACCCAGGGGTCAGCGGGGCCCCAAAATATTTGGGGAGGTGTTTCTTCTTTTCATATTTCCCTCCATTTCCTCCTCACATTTTTCTCCTTTTCCCCTCACATTTCCTGCCCTTTTCCCCTCACCTTTCCCACCATTTTCCCCTCACGTTTCTCCCCCTTTTCCCCCTCACCTTTCCCGCCCTTTTCCCTTCACATTTCCCTCCATTTTCCCTTCACATTTCCCACCTTTTTCCCCTCACATTTCCCTCCATTTTCCCTTCACATTTCCCACCCTTTTCCCCTCACATTTCCCATCATTTTCCTCTCACCTTTCCCACCATTTTGTCCCTTCACGTTTCCTGCCTTTCCCCTCACATTTCCCACCCTTTTCCCCCTCGCATTTTCCTCCATTTTTCCCCTCGTGTTTCCCACCCTGGGGAGGTCTTTGAGGGGGCTGGGAGGGTCCCTAAAGAAAGGTTCATGGGGTGGGGGGCCTGTTTTTTTTGGGGGTTCTGTTTCCTTTTAGGGTCTGTTTAGGGGATGTTTGTAGCCCCCCTTGGTCCATTTTGGGACCATTTTGAGACCATTTTGTGCCCTTGGGAGCCTTTCCCGGGGCACGGGCGGGTTTGGGGGTCCCAGGGTGGGTTGCGGGGGGGGGTCTCCCCTAAATCTTACTGCTCTTTTTTCCCCGATCCCAGGCAGCAGCTGTCAGAGGAGGAGCTGAGCCGGATCAAGGACGCCTGTGACATGGCCCTGGCCCTGAGCGGGGCCAAGCTCCGCATCTACGAGTACGTGGAGTCCCGGATGTCCTTCATCGCCCCCAACCTCTCCCTCATCCTTGGGGCCTCCACGGCCACCAAGATCATGGGTGAGACCCCCCAGAACCCGTCCTGGGACCCTCAAAATCCACCCCCCAAAACCTGCCCCTCAGGGACCCCAAAACCCACCCCAAAACCAACCATAAGGGACCCCAAACCCCCCCAAAGTGCTTCATCGCCCCCAACCTCTCCCTCATCTTCGAGGCCTCCGTGGCCACCACGATCATGGGTGAGACCCTCCAGAACCCGTCCTGGGACCCCCAAAATCCACCCCCCAAAACCCTCCCTGGGACCCCCAAAAACAACCCCCAAAACCTGCCCCTCAGGGACCCCAAAATCTGCCCCTCAGGGACCCCAAAAACCACCCCAAAACCACCCCAAAACCCACCCACCGAGTCCTTCATCACCCCCAACCTCTCCCTCATCCTCGGGGCCTCCACAATCATGGGTGAGACCCCCAAAACCCGCCCTGGGACCGCCAAAAACCACCCCCCAAAACCTGCCCCTTAAGAACCCTAAACCCCGCCAAAATTACCCCAAACCCCTCTCCTTTTCCTCTCCCTGAACTCCTGCTACCCCCAATCTTTTTGTTTTTTAGGGTCCCTCCCTCCTTTCCCCCCAGATTTTTGGGTCCCCTCCCTGACCCCTCTGTATTTTGGGGGTCCCCTCCTCATTCCAAGGGTCTCAGGGGGTCTCTCCCCCCTATATTTTGGGGTCTTGCCCCCTTTTCTTTCTCTCCAAACTCCCGCTTCCCTCAGCCTGTGTATTTTTGGGGTCCCCCCCTGGATTTAGGGGTCCCCCCCAACCCCTCTGTATTTTGGGGGTCCCCCCCTCATTCCAAGGGTCTCAGAGGGGTCTCAATCCCCTCTCCAAGTCCCTTCATATTTTGGGATCTTTCTCCCTTTTCCCCCTTCTCTCTAAACTCCCACGTCCGTCACCCTCTATATTTTTGGGATCCCCTGGATTTTGGGGTCCCCCTCGACCCCTCTGTATTTTGGGGGTCCCCCCTTCATTCCAGGAGTCTCAGGGGGTCTCCTCCCCTTTCCAAGCCCCCCCCCCATCTTTTGGGGTCTTCCCTTTTCTTCCCCCTTTTCCGTCTCTCCAAAGTCCCGCTTCCCTCACCCTGTGTATTTTTGGGATCCCCCTGGATTTTGGGGTCCCCCCGGACCCCTCTGTATTTTGGGGGTCCCCCCCTCATTGCAGGGGTCGCGGGGGGTCTCACCCCCCTCTCCAAGCTGCCGGCCTGTAACATCCTGCTGCTGGGGGCCCAGCGTCGGACCCTCTCGGGCTTCTCGTCCACGTCGGTGCTGCCCCACACGGGCTTCATCTACCACAGCGACATCGTGCAGTCCCTGCTGCCGGTGGGTTCCCCTCTCAGATTTGGGGGGGTGTTTCTTCTTTTCATATTTCCCTCCGTTTTCCTCCTCACATTTTCCTCCTTTTCCTCTCACATTTCCTGCCCTTTTCTGCTCACCTTTCCCACCATTTTCCCTTCACATTTCCCCCCCTTTTCCCTTCACGTTTCACCCCCTTTTCCCCTCACGTTTCCCGCCCTTTTCCCCTCACGTTTCCCGCCCTTTTCCCCTCACGTTTCCCGCCCTTTTCCCCTCACCTTTCCCCCGCTTTTCCCCTCACGTTTCCTGCCATTTTCCCCTCACCTTTCCACCATTTTCCGAAATCCCCTGAAATCCCCCCTGACCTGCAGGATCTGAGGAGGAAGGCCGCCAGGCTGGTGGCGGCCAAGTGCACCTTGGCGCCACGGGTGGACTCGTTCCACGAGAGCCAGGATGGGAAGGTGGGACCCAAAACGCACCTGGGGGACCCCAAAACTCACCTGGGGGACCCCAAAATATCCCTGAACCCAAACACC
>NW_020925136.1:0-470 GCF_003984885.1 Neopelma chrysocephalum
CCTCTCAGCAAACAGGCAGGTTGGTCTCAGCTTGAACTTCGTCTATCTCGTCCTCACTTTCTGCCTGGGCCACCTCCTGTGTATGTCCCGGCTTTTCAAAAATGCATCCTTCTTCTTCTTCCCAGAAAACACTAAACAGGCTTTTCAGGCGGCTGCGGGGAAACGCCACTGAATAGAGAAAAATGGTTGCAAATCTCGTACTTGCTGTCCTGCATGGGTTCACTCCAGATGATCTTATTTCTGTAAGGAAAGGAGGAGGGAAAGAAGAGAAAGTTCAGGCTCCTTCTCTATCTCTGCTCTTCCCTTCAACATCTCTCCCTCTATGTTCTCATCCACATGCTGCCACCACAGAATATCTAGGCTCTCTCTGCATTGACACGTTTCTCCTTTTCTAACAAAATCAGCAGATCGTTTCGAAGCCCCCCCAGGTTTATCCAGCTCTCATCTCACTAAATATAATAATGCGTCCC
>NW_020925137.1:0-1228 GCF_003984885.1 Neopelma chrysocephalum
CCCTGCTTTTATGGGAATCTCCTGGAGATCCCATTCCCTTCATTCCAATTCCAGGTGCCTGAAGCCACAGGATCACCCAGTTTTCTTGGCAGGACAACACATTCCAAAGGGTCTGTCCCCCTCCTGCAGGAATCTCCTGGAGATCCCTCCCACCCCTTCCACACCAAATTTTGTGGGAGGATCCAGAGGCATCACTTTTTAAGGATGGATCTTGGGAATTGGAAGGCAGAGAGATCCCTGGAAGCTGAGATCTGGGATGTGACAGAGCCTAAATCCCCTTTAAAACTGAGTTTTGAGGTTTTCCTGCAGGGATTTGCAGCAGAATCAATCCCAAATTCTGGGTAAGGATACAGTTACCCACTTTTTAAGGATGAATCCCAAGGAGTGGAGATCCCTGGAATCTGAGAGCTGTCCCTAAATCCTGAGACTTGGACTGTGCCACGGGTTAAACCACCTTTAAAGCTCAGCTTGAGGTTTTCCTGTAGGGATTTGCAGCAGAATTAATCCCAAATTCAGTGTAAGGATCCAGATTAGCCACTTTTCAAGGATGAATTTTGGGAAGTAGAGAGCAGAGTGACCCCTGAATTCCAGAATCCACGATTCCAGTCAAATCCCTTTCCCCCTTCACTCCCCATCCCATCAGTCACAAACACCCCGGGAAGATTTTAATGCGGAATTCCATCCCTTCCCTCCTCCAATCCAAGAAATCCGGTGCTCAAATCCCTGTCTCTTCTCTCCTCCAGCCCAACTTTTCCACGAGCATCCCATTCCCTGAGTTCTCCGCTGGTTTTTTTTCCAGCAAAATTAATGATTTTAATGACCTGGAAAACCTGGCCCGGGGTGGATTTAGGCTGGGTTTGATGGACTTGTTTTTGCTGAGTCCAGGCAAAGCTTTGCTGGGATAAACATCTTCCTGAAAAAAACCTTCTGTTCTCCCCCTGGAGCCCCATTTCCTGGAGAAAAATGGGGAATTTCTTGGAAGGCAGCTCCAGATTAAAGGAGCCCGGAGCAGCGAGGAATTCCCGGGTTTATCCACACGGGAAAAGCTCCAATTCAGTTTTAAAGGGGGTTTAGGCTCTGTCACATCCCAGGTCTCAGGTTCCAGGGATCTCTCTGCCCTCCAATTCCCAAAATTCATCCTTAAAAAGTGGTTAATCCGGATCCTTACACTGAATTTGGGATTAATTCTGATTCAAATCCACACAGGAAAACTTTAAACTCAGTTTTA
>NW_020925137.1:1238-2898 GCF_003984885.1 Neopelma chrysocephalum
TAGTCCCTCCTACAATCCAAGTCTCAGGATTTAGGGACAGGTCTCAGCTTCCAGGGATCTCTCTGTCCTCCAATTCCCAAAATTCATCCTTAAAAAGTGCTTAATATGGATCCTTGCACTGAATTTGGGGTTAATTCTGCTGCAAATTTACACAGGAAAACCTCAAAACTCAGTTTTAAAGGGGTTTTAGTCCCTCCCACAATCCAAGTCTCAGGATTTAGGGACAGGTCTCAGAATCCAGGGATCTCTCTGCCCTCTAATTCCCAAAATTCATCCTTAAAAAGTGGCTAATCTGGATCCTTACACTGAATTTGGGGTTAATTCTGATTCAAATCCACACAGGAAAACTTTAAACTCAGTTTTAAAGGGGTTTTAGTCCCTCCCACAATCCAAGTCTCAGGATTTAGGGACACGTTTTAATAAAGTCAATCCCTGTTTTCCCTAAACTCGTCCCCACAATTAATTCCTTTAATTGCTCTCCAAGGACAGGGAATGACGTGGGATCAATCCAGCCCCCGGAACACCGGGAAAGGCTCCGTCCTTTCATTAAATCCATCGTTGCCGGTCATTCCCTCCTGGAATTGTCTCGGATCAGGATGGCAAACAGAGATTTAGTGGCCCTGCCCAACTTCAGGAATGCTGAGATCCATGGAAAGGACAATTAGGGAAGGGGAGGATGTACATCCCTGTTTTTTTCACGGACAAAAACGTGGGATTTAAAAATTCCCGGATAATTGGGAATCAATGAATGGACAGAATCAGCTCCGGGCGGGAAAGATCCCGGAGGCAAAGCACAAAAGCAACACCGGTTCTATCCCAGGAATCCCACATGGAAAAGCAAGAGGTAATTCCGGGAGCGCTGGAAAATGGGATTGACTCCGAAAGGGGTTTTTATGGAGCATAAATTTCCTTGGAGTCTTAACGTTGGGAATACCAGGAATGAGGGAGTCCCAAAAAACCCCAACGTGGCGTTTAAACGACATTCCCGCCTCTCCAGGTTATCCAGGATATCCCGAGTTATCCGGGATACACAGGGAAAGCAGGAGGATCCGCGTTTCCCACTCGCTTTAGCTGGGATAAAAGGGCGGAATTTGGGATTAAACCCAATCAGATCCTAAAAAATTTAAGGAAAAGTGGCGGTGCCGGGGAAAATTCCGGCAGCTCCGGCCCGGGCTGCGAATTCCTGCTGAACACACGGATATTTTGCTGCTCCTTGGAACTCTCGGCTCCCTCTGGAATGAAAAAAATCCCGGTCGTTCTCCGGGAAAACGGTGGATGCCTCGTGCCCCCTAGAGGGAATCCCGGCAGGGATCACATCCCGCTTTTCCCTGTCCAAAGGGGAAAAAGAGGGAAGAGAAAGAATATTCCTGAATATTCCTTCTGGGATACGTAAAGACTTGGAAAAGAGGGAGAAGAAAAGCAGATGGGAATTTAAAACCTGGCAGAACAGGCTCCAGGTTTTATCCCTCCGGATTTTCCTTCGGGAATGAGACGTGGAGTTAAACACCGGGTTGATCCTGGATTAAGGAACGCAGGGAAAAGATCCCTCCTTGCTTTTGCCGGAGCGGGATATCCATGGAATTCAGCTCCATGGGAAACTGCTGGTGCTGGGTTGATCCCGTTATCCCTAAAAATCATCCCGGAATGATCCCTTTGGGAT
>NW_020925137.1:2908-3539 GCF_003984885.1 Neopelma chrysocephalum
AAAACTGGGAGAGGGAAAAGAGGGAAAAGCCAAAAGAGGGAAAAGCCTGGACTAAGGAATGCAGGGAAAAGATCCCTCCTTGCTTTTCCTGGAGTGGGATATCCATGGAATTCAGCTCCATGGGAAGCTGCTGGTGCTGGGCTGATCCCGTTATCCCCAAAAATCATCCTGGAATGATCCCTTTGGGATGTAATCCTGCTATTTGAACCCCTTTCCCAGCAGGAAAAGCCCTTCCCAAACCTCTTCCCTTGTTTTTTTCCTTCCCCCCAAGTTTTTCCCTTGGGAAAACACCGAGTTCAACAATTCAAGGAATTACAACTGAAGGAAAACTGGGAGAGGGAAAAGCCAAAAGAGGAAAAAGCCTGGACTAAGGAATGCAGGGAAAAGATCCCTTTCCTGCTTTTGCTGGAGCGGGATATCCATGGAATTCAGCTCCATGGGAAGCCGGTGGTGCTGGGCTGATCCCGTTATCCCTAAAAATCATCCCGGATGATCCCTTTGGGATGTAATCCTGTTGTTTGATCCCAGCAGGCAAAACCATTCCCAAACCTCTTCCCTTGTTTTTTTCCTTTGGAAAAATGCCAAGTTCAACAATTCAAGGAATTACAACAGAAGGAAAACTGGGAGAGGG
>NW_020925137.1:3549-3698 GCF_003984885.1 Neopelma chrysocephalum
CCAAAAGAGGGAAAAGCCTGGACTAAGGAATGCAGGGAAAAGATCCCGTCTTGCTTTTCCTGGAGTGGGATATCCATGGAATTCAGCTCCATGGGAAGCTGCTGGTGCTGGGCTGATCCTGTTATCCCTAAAAATCATCCCAGAATGAT
>NW_020925137.1:3708-4277 GCF_003984885.1 Neopelma chrysocephalum
GCTTTTGCTGGAGCTGGATATCCATGGAATTCAGCTCCATGGGAAGCTGCTGCTGCTGGGCTGATCCCGTTATCCCTAAAAATCATCCTGGAATGATTCCTTTGAGATGTAATCCTGCTGTTTGAACCCCTTTCCCAGCAGGAAAAGCCCTTCCCAAACCTCTTCCCTTGCTTTTTTCTCCCCTTGGGAAAACACTGAGTTCAGCAATTAAAGGAATTACAACGGAAGGAAAACTGGGAGAGGGAAAAGAGGGAAAAGCCAAAAGGAGCAGGAGGGTGGGAAGTGGGAACAGATGGAAAGCCAATGAGGCGGAGAATTCCCAGGATGGGAGGCTGTTCCTGCCTCAGGGAGCTGCCAAGGTGAAGGATCCATCCCGGGAAAGGGATGGAAAGGGAATATCCCGGAACCAGAGGGAGGATGTTTCCTTCTCCTTAGATCCCTGTTGGTGGGACCTGTGTTTTCCTGGTGGAATTTCAGGAGCCAGAAATCCCTGGATTTGCACACACACAGTAGCCCTGGTTTATCCCAAATCTCAAATCCCAAATCCTAAATCCCAAATCTCAAATCCC
>NW_020925137.1:4287-5034 GCF_003984885.1 Neopelma chrysocephalum
CCCAAATCTCAAATCCCAAATCCTAAATCCCAAATCTCAAATCCCAAGCCGCAGCCACGCTTTCCCTGGGATATGGGAATGGCAGGAATGTCCTTCTCCATCACCAACGACAACTTGGGCTTTGCCACTTCCCAAACTTCCCAGGATCTCTCTCTCCTGCTGGTTATTCCATGAAATTGGGAATATCAGGACGCGGCAATGCCGAAGGGCCGGGCAGCCTGGAGCTGTTATTCCCATCGGGAATGAGCTGAGCTTTCCCTCCGGCTCCGGAATACGCAGTTCTCAGCTAAGCCTGGCTAAGCAGACACCTGGAATTATCCAGCATTCCCAGGGGGAAAAGGGCAGGGAAAACAACCTTCATCCAAACCCACTTGTTTGCTTCCCTGGGCGGCAGCTGCGGATTCCAACCGGGAGCTTCCCGGGGTTTTCTTTTTTTTGGGAGCTTTGGATTCTGTCCAAGGGAAAAAAAACAAAACCAGGGAGAGGGAATTTGCAGCTGGAAGTGGTGTGGGAATGACATGTTTGGGAAATGGTACCTGGGAAGTCCTGTTGGCTGCGGGGAGCAGGATCACACCAGGACATCCAGGCTCTGAATTCCAGGATCATGGCTAAGCAGACACCTGGAATTATCCAGCATTCCAGGGGGAAAAGGGCAGGGAAAACAACCCCCATCCCACCCCACTCATTTGCCTCCCTGGGCGGCAGCTGCGAATTCCAACCGGGAGCTTCCCGGGGGTTTTTTTGGGA
>NW_020925137.1:5044-12223 GCF_003984885.1 Neopelma chrysocephalum
TTCCAGGGCCTAAAGGGATCCAGGAGAGCTGGAGAGGGACTTGGGATAAGGGATGGAGGGACAGGACACAGGGAATGGTTTCCCAGGGTTAGGTGGGGTATTGGGAAGGAATTCTTGGCTGGGAGGGTGGGGAGGGGCTGGGCTGGAATTCCCAGAGAAGCTGTGGCTGCCCCATCCCTGGAAGTGTCCAAGGTCAGGTTGGAGAAACCTGGGATAGTGGGAGGTGTCCCTGTTGGAATTCCATGATCTTTCCACTCCCTTCCAACCCAAACCATTCCATGATCCCACGACCACGAGCCCACAGGGATCCCGCCCTTTTCCTGCTGCCTGTGGACGTTGGGGAATTCGGGATACACCTGTGCCTCTCCCGGGAAAACCGGACTTCCCGCTGTCTTCCCGGAGCTTGGGAAACACCTGATTTCCGGGATTTTACCATCCCTTCTTAGCACATCCAGGAAATTTTGGGATGGGGGAGGACGGGACACAAATACATGGGAACGAGCCGAAGGGGGTTGGAAAACCAGGACACACAATGCTGGGAAGGTGATCCCTGCTCCCAAAAAATTCCTCCCCTCCTCCACCTCCCGGAGCAGGGAATGCCCAGCCCGGGACTCTCCCACTGTCAGGGTGTGGGGAACACACATTCCATGGCCTGGGAGGAGCAGCTTTGTGGGAATCCTGAACTTGATATCCGTGTTTATCTCTTCCCAGGCCCCTCCGGAAAAACAGGTGCCGGGGCTTGTGATTCCCAACAGCCGGAATGACTCCGAGCTCTCTGGGTTTGTCAAGCTGTGGAATTCCTGGGATGTTCCTCCACGTGCTCCAGGATCCTTCTGGGTTTGTTCTGTGAGGCCTAATCCAACAAAAACTGTTGGAATATGGATGGGGTGGGAATATTCCCAAGTCTGGGAGATCCTGGACACCGACAGGGATTGGGACAACTCACACATCCCTCGGATTCCCACTAAACACAGAATTATGGATCTAGTGGAGGACACTCTGCTTTTACACAGCTGGGAATAAGGGAATTGTAGCTCCAATTCCTGATTCCCAGGTTATCCAAGAGGTTTTGGGAAGCTTGTTTGGATTTCCCTGTGGGCAAAGTGTGGATATGGATTGGATTTCCCTCTGGACAAGCAGGAGGGAAGTTGGGGGGATGTTCCTGGAAGACACCGGGAGCAGTGGGGCGGGAACGGAGCCGGGAACAGAAGTTCGGGAACAACATCCCATTCCTCTTTGCTTCCCTGAGTTTCTGGACACATCCAAGCCATTCCAGCCACTTGGAATCACGGATAACTCAAACTCTCCATCCCTGGATGATTTCCCTTCGTTTCCCTGTATTCCCTGTCTCCCTGCCCTGTGGGATCCCTGCTCCCTCTCCCTGTTCCAGCCCAGCCCCTCTCCTGGCTGCTCCCAGGATTGCTGACATTCCAGCTGGGAACGCCGCAGCCCCTCCGTGGGGCTGTTTAGTGCCTGGACTTCGAGACATTCCCGAGCGGAACCTCCTGAATTCCCACCTGGAGCGACAGAAAGCCCCGGTAATAAAATGTGAGGGAGAATTCCAGCGTGAAATCGAGCTGGGAAACCTCTGCTGCTGCCAGGCTGGAATTCTCCAGCCTGGAGTTTCCCTTGGCTTTGGAATATATCAGGAAGCAGGAGCTTGTTTTATGCTCCTGTGTCTCCCAGGGCTCGGAATCGGAGCCGGGATCGGTGTGGGATCAGTTTTCCATTCCCTTCCTTTCCTTCCCGCTTTGGCCTTCTGCTCCAGTGATTTTTCCTGCAGGGAATTCTGGCTTTCCCAAGAGTTGCTCCTTGGATCCCGTGTGTTTTAAAGGCTTGGGGGGGGTGGGGCAGTTTTTCCACGTTGCTCCGTGTGGGCTGAGCCGGAATTTTGTTTTCACTGGATCTACTTCCAATCCCATCGGCTCAGGATTGTGGAATTCCACCCCCTTCCATGGGTACAGACACCTCCCACTATTCCAGGTTGTTCCAACCTCCCCTTGGACACTTCCAGGGATGGGGCAGCCACAGTTTCTCTGGGAATTCCATCCCAGCCCCTCACCACCCTCCCAGCCAACAATTCCTTCCCACTATCCCACTAACCCTAGGAAGCCATTCCCTGTGTCCCATCCCTCCATCCCTTATCCCAAGTCCCTCTCCAGCTCTCCTGGATCCCTTTAGGCCCTGAAAGTAATTCCCATTTATTATTGGGATTTATTTCATCTCATTCCTTACCACGATCCCAGATTTCTGGGAACACGCGACAGGAAACATCCATTCAAACTTTTTTTTTTTCCTCCCAGGGAAAAATTCCTTCCCAATATCCCAACACCCCCAATTCCATCCCAATACCCCAACACCCCCAATTCCATCCCAATATCCCAACACCCCCAATCCCATCCCAATATCCCAACACCCCCAATTCCATCCCAGTATCCCACCTATCCCTGCCTTCCTTCAGCTTCTTTGGATTCACCACCAGATCCATTTTTTTTTTTAGGGCAGTTCATCCCTCAAACCTTCTCCTGGAGCCTCAACTTCTCCCTCTGGATATCAGGAATCCCTCCAAACCCCAAACCGGGATCAATGTCCCATGAATCCTTGGAGCAACATTCCCTTGATTCATTATTAATTCCTAATTAATCCCTGAATATCAAGGAAAACAAATCCATTAACCCCGCGATCGGAAAGGGAGGGTTAAAACAACCAAATCCATAAAAACCCGGGAGCCATTTGGAAAAGTCCATTAAGCCAGAAAAAAACAAAAGGCCCAAACTTTGGGGGCCGCTCCCGATCCATCAATTAATTCGGGAATAATTAATTAGCCGAGCTCCCACCACCCATAAAAACCGGTCGCCTCCGACTCCGCGGATAATTGATGCGGGATCCGAGGATTTGCTGCTGTTGCCTTTTCTCCTGCCTAATTCAGCACTTTCCTGGTTGGTTTTTTTTTCCCTGATGGAAGCAAGAACTCTCCCGGATTTTTTACGGCTCCGATGGCCTTTTTACGGCGTTTGCCGGAGCGGAATCTCCGGGAATGATGGATCGCGGAAGCGCAGGGGCCTGGAAAACGCCCCCGGTTAAGGTGGAGAGAGAGAGAGAGAGAGGAAATCTTGGCTTTTAAAAACACTCAGGGAGAGAGGGATTTCTGATGGATTCGCTTCATCCCATCAAATCCCCTCCTGATTTTCCTTGGGATGGCCTTGATTTTGCCTTGATTTTCCACTGGAGCACCTGGATTTCTGATAATAAGGAAAGCATTCCCTAAATTAAGGTCACCAATCATCCCAAACACGACCCGCTGGGAATGAACGTTATCCACGTGACAGGTTGGGCTCTTGTTCCAAAGGAAGGAATTCATGGATTTCCTTTTTTATTCCCAAGAAAAGCAGGTTTTGACTCTGTTCCATTTAAGCCTTTGGATTCCAGCATGATCCCAAAGAGCTGAGCTGGAGAAAGAATGGATTGGGAGCAGCTCCCTGAGAAGGACTCGGTGGGGGAGAAGCTCCACCTGACCTGGTCATGGCATCCCGGAAATTCCCAGTGTCCTGGGCTCATCCCACAGCGTGGGAAGCGGGAAAGGGAGGAATTCTCTCCCTCTGCCCTGCTCAGGTGAGATCCCACCTGGAATCCTGCATCCAGCTCTGGGGAACAACAGCAGAAGGATTTGGGAATGCTGGATGAGTCCAGAGGGGACACGGAGATGCTCCAAAGGCTGGAGCTCCTCTGTTCTGGAGCCAGGCTGGGAATGCTGGGAATGTTCAGCCTGGAGAAGGGAAGGATCCAAGGAAACCTTGGAGCCCCTTCCAGAGCCTAAAGGGGCTCCAGGAGAGCTGGAGAGGGACTGAGGACAAGGGATGGAGGGACAGGACACAGGGAATGGCTTCCCAGGGTTAGATGGGATATTGGGAAGGAATTCTTAGCTGGGAGGGTGGGGAGGGGCTGGGATGGAATTCCCAGAGAAACTGTGGCTGTCCCATCCCTGGAAGTGCCCAAGGGGAGGTTGGAGCAACCTGGGATAGTGGGAGGTGTCCCTGCCCACGGAAGGTGGAGGGGAATTCCACGACCTTCAAGATTCCAACACAAACCATCCTCTGCCCATTCCCAGGATGTAAAAGGGTTTTGCTTTTCCTGGTTTGCCAGGATACAGGGAATGGCTTCCCAGGGTTAGATGGGATATTGGGAAGGAATTCCTGGCTGGGAGGGTGGGGAGGGGCTGGGATGGAATTCCCAGAGAAGCTGCAGCTGCCCCATCCCTGGAAGTTGGGTTGGAGCAACCTGAGATAATGGGAAATGTCGGGGGTGGAATTCCATGATTTTTAAGCTCCCTTCCAATCCAACCCCAACCATTCCAGGATTCTGTGGGGAAAAAACCAAGTTCCACGGCACATCCCACCCACTCCCACTTTTCTGAGCTCCCTCTGTCCCAGTCCAGGCCGAGTTATCCCAGGACAATTCCCAGAGCCGCGAGGAACAGCCGGAGCTTCTCCCTCCCAACCACCAGCGGCGTTCCTGGCCCTCACGACGTCTCCGAGTATTCCCGTGCCCTTTTCCACCGGAGAGCCCCCCAGGGCAGCTTAAGGAGCTGATAACACATGGGATCAACTCCGGGAACGGATCCAGCCCCTCCCTGTCCACACTTCCACACAACCCCAAAACAAGCCCAGAATAGAATCCTGCCGGAATCCGCACGCGCCGGGATCATCCGGAGGCACCGGCGAGGAGGACACATTCCAATGAATTTAAACTTCCCCACGGGGGGGAAAAAAACCAGCAAAATTCCGGTTGGCAAGCTGGAAATAAATGTGCTGCTCCTCCATCCCTTAAAACCGAAGCGAAACCTCGGATCCGTAAAATCTGCCGGAACAGCGGAGTTTTGTAGGACTTGGGAGATGTTGAGTCCACAAAACCCTTCTCCCAGGTGTTCTCCGGCATCTGTTCCGCGTTCCGGGGAATATTCCCAGGTTTTTATCGCTTTGGAGAGCACAAGGAGCGAGCAGGGAAGTCCTGGAATGAACGACTTCCATCCGGAACTCGTTGTTCCGGGGGGGGGGGGAAATCAAATGGGAATGTTTGCAAGGGGAGGGGGGGGAAGTCAAAAATAAGAGGGGAAATTGGGATTTGGGAAAGAACGGGAAGCAAAGAGCGGAACGGAGAAAGCCACCCAGGTTTTCCAGGGAGTTGAGCATCTGCCGGGTTGGGATTTGGGGAATCCCGGCGCTGAGACTCCGATTATCCGCGCCGGCATCGGGTAATTCCAACCGGGACCGTGCCGGGAATACTGACAAGACACTTTAGGAGGTGAAAAAAAAATAGGGAAAAAGAAAAAGAGGGAAAGAAAGACGGGAGGGTTAGATGGGATATTGGGAAGGAATACTGGGATATTGCTTCCCAATGGGGTTAAATGGGATATTGGGATATTGAGAAGGAATTCTTGCCTGGGAGGGTGGGGAGGCCCCGGCACAGAGAATTTATGGATCCCCCCATCCCTGGAATTGGGAAGTCCCAGGAGGACAAAGAAGTGCAGGATCCACTGCTCTGTCTCTTAACTTTTTTTTCCCTGTATTTTTTTTCCTGTATTTCTTTTCCCTGTATTTTTCCCTGTATTTTTTCCTACATTTTTTCCCTCTATTTATTTTCCCTGTATTTTTTCCCCTGTATTTTTTCCTGTATTTTTCCTGTATTTTTTCCCTGTTTTTTTTTCCCTGTTTTTTCTTCCCTGTATTTTTTCCCTGTTTTTTTGGCCCCTGTTTTTTTCCCCCTTTATTTTTTTCCCTGTTTTTTTCTCCTGTTTTTCTTTCCCTGTTTTTCTTTCCCTGTTTTTTCCCCATTTTTTCCCTGTATTTCTTTTTCCTGTATTTTTCCCCTGTAATTTTTCCCCTGTATTTTTTCCTGTATTTTTCCCCTGTATTTTTTCCCTATATTTTTCCCCCTGTATTTTTTCCCTGTATTTTCCCCTGTATTTCTTTTTCCTGTATTTCTTTCCCTGTATTTTTCGCCCTGTATTTTTCCATGTATTTCTTTCCCTTTATTTTTCCCTATATTTTTTCCCTGTATTTCTTTCCCTATATTTTTCCCCCTGTATTTTATCCCTGTATTTCTTTCCCTGTATTTTTTCCCTATATTTCTTTCCTTGTATTTCTTCCTGTATTTTTTCCCCTGTATTTTTTCCTTGTATTTATTCCCTGTATTTTTCCACTGTATTTCTTTCCCTGTATTTTTGCTGTATTTTTTTCCCTGTATTTTTCCCTGTATTTTTTCCTGTATTTATTTCCCTGTGTTTTTCCCCTGTATTTATTCCCTGTATCTTTTTTCCCTGTATTTTTTTCCCTGTATTTTTTTTCCTTTCCTATTTCACTTCCAACCTGCTCCATCCCTGAAAGGTTTGGATTCTTAGCAAAGCCCCCCATGGACATGAAAATATCCAGGCTCAGAGCCAATGGAAGGATGAATTCCTGAATTCCCAAAGCCAAATATTTTTCCTATTAGTGTATAAACAGACTATTCCCCAAAGAGCTGCTGGATACCAATGGAATTCCCCAATCCCAAAATAGGGATTGAGGTAAACATCCCAAAAACAGGGATTGAGGGGTGATCCTCAACATTAAATCATGGAATGGGTTGGGTGGGACGGGAATTTTGAAGGTCATCCCATTCCAAACCCCTGCCACAGGCTGGGACACCCTCCCCTATCCCAGGTTGCTCCGAGTCTGATCGAACCTGGGACAATTCCAGGGATGGGAATTCCACAAGCTTTGGATTCCACAACAAACTGAGCGTGCAGGTGGGAATTCTGCAGGAAAAGTGACGCTCCAGAGACCTTCAATTCATGTCTCTGCCGTGTTTCCACCTGGATGTTCCCCGATCCCAAAACCCTGATTTCCCTGATCCCAAATCCCAACGCCGGAGCCGCCGTTTACGCGGAGACACATTCCCTGGCTCCCAGCAGCCTAAAAGAGGTCCCTGCAAACAGAATTCCCACTCCTGGCTCCCTGCATGAGGCTCCTCATGCCAAGGAAAAGGCGGAAACCCAAAACCGTTACTGACGCCCACGGACGCAACCGGAGCCGGCAGAGAGCCAGGAATGTGAACTTCTCCGAGGAGTGAGGAGCCACCTTGGCAGCCACGCTCCACCCCTGGCTCCCAAGGACAAGCCAGAGGGAAGAGAGAGACCTGGCA
>NW_020925137.1:12233-14673 GCF_003984885.1 Neopelma chrysocephalum
GGATCGACTCCAAGGGGTCCTGAGCTGGGCACGATCCAAGAGATTCCATGAGGGAAGGGATCAACGGCTTAACCCGCCTGGAATGGGATCCAAGGTGTCATCTCTGACAGCAGCAAAATAATGTGGAAATCACCAATAAAAGAGAAATAAACCCAAACCCAGTAAAACAGCCTAAAAACCAAAAAAAAATGCTCCCCTGGAAGCACTTTTTTCCTGGAAGCATTGAATTCCATGATCTTTCAGCTCCCTTCCAACCCAAACCATTCCAGGATTCCAAATTAGAAGGATGAACCACCCACCTCTCCCAGGGATAAATCCAAAAGATCCTGAAAAATTCCTTTCACACACACACCAGGAGACAGGGACAAGCAGGAAAAGGGAGTCAAGCTTGGAATTCCAGAGCTTGAGTTGGGATACAGGGAAAGAAGTTGCTCTTTAAGGTCCCTCCCAACCCCTTCCAACTCTGCTCCCGGTGTCTCCCAGGAACATCCCCCCAACTTCCTTCCCGCTTGTCCTGAGGGAAACCCAATCCATATCCACACTTTGCCCACAGAGACATGAAAACAACCTTCCCAAATGCTTCCCTGGAAGCACTGTCCCAGTGGGAATCACCCCACTGGAAACATTTCCTGCCGGAGAAGGAAAAAAAGAGACGGGAGAAGGGAGGAGCAGGGGGGGGAAGGAAAATCCAGCCCTGACATTCCCGAAGCTGCCAGAGGGATCCGAGCGCTCCGTGTCCATAAAATCATCAGCAGCTGAGCATTTGGATGCCTCCCATAACTTACTCCTCGCTTGCTCCCAGTTTACTCCCTCCCCGAGTCCGGCAAAGCGGCTCCTTCCAATTTTGCCGGCAGCGTTTTTCCGAGCGGGAGCCGCTCGCTCATCCCGGAGCCTCCCGCTCATCCCGGGTTGTGGAGCCAAGAGGGAGAGGAAGGAAGGGTTCAGGGAAGTTTTTGGGAGGTGATTCTGGCACTAAAGAGTCGTGGAAAGCTTCTGAAGGGGGGTTTTTCCTCGGGAAGAACGGGATTTGCTCCCATTTGGAATGTTCGTCCAAGGTGGTTCCGGCAGAGGGGGGAGCGGGAATTTGGTGACACAAACCACTGGCTCATCCCAAACTGGAGCAGGAGAAAGGAAGAGATGAGCGGGGAAGGAATATTTTGGAGAGGGACAATCCCAAAACCAGCCTCTGGAAGGGATGGATTGGATACAACAAGGATGCGCTCCCGAGTTTTTCCTCCTTTGCCCATGGAATTGCATGGCCACAGATGGATTATTCCAACGTTCCCCAGCTCTTTAAGGTGAAGGAGGGAAGGTTTAGATGGATATTGGGAAGAAATTCCTCCCTGGGAAGGTGGGGAGGGACTGGAATAGAATTCCCAGAGAAGCTGTGGCTGCCCAATCCCTGGAATGTTCAAGGACAACCTGGACACGGCCTGGAGCAACCTGGGATAGTGGGAGGTGTCCCTGCCCATGGCAGGAGGGTGGAATTCCATCATCTTTCAGCTCCCTTCCAACCCAAACCATTCCAGGATTCCAAATTAGAAGGATGAACCATCCACCTCTCCCAGGGACAAATCCAAAAGCTCCTGAAAAATTCCTTTCACACACACACCAGGAGACAGGGACAAGCAGGAAAAGGGAGCCAAGCTTGGAATTCCACAGCTTGACTTGGGACACAGGGAAAGAAGTTGGTCTTTAAGGTCCTTCCAACCCCTTCCAACACTGCTCCCAGTGTCTCCCAGGAACATCCCCCCAACTTCCCTCCCGCTTGTCTGGAGGGAAATCCAACCCCTATCCACACTTTGCCCACAGGGAAATCCAGACAATCTTCCCAAAACCTCTAGAATAACCTGGGAATCAGGAATTGGACTCACAAGACTTCCCTTATTCCCAGCTGGGTGAAACCAGGAGATCATCCACTAGATCCATAATTCTGTGTTTAGTGGGAATCTGAGGGATGTGTGAGTTGTCTCAATCCCTGTCAGTGTCCAGGATCTCCCAGATTTGGGAATATTCCCGCCCCATCCATCATCCCACAGTTTTTTTTGGACCAGACCTCACAAAACAAACCATTCCATGATCAGGAGACAACATGAACCATCCAGCCCAAAATATTTCAGGAATTAAGACACACAAAGAAGGAAAAATCCCTGGAAAACCTCCTGCTTCCACCCCAAAATATTTAAGGTATTGAGACACAGAAAGAAGGAGAAATCCCTGGAGAACTTCCTGCTTCCAGCCCAAGCAATCCTTGGGAATTCCTGCCTGGAATGGGACGTTACAGAGGGGGAAAAGCACAGTGGATTCCCAGACTTGGGAATATTCTTGCCCCATCCAGCATCCCACAGCCTTTTTGGATCAGACCTCACAAAACAAACCATTCCATGATCAGCAGACAACATGAACCAATATTTAAGGAATTAAGACAGATAAAGAAGGA
>NW_020925137.1:14683-16648 GCF_003984885.1 Neopelma chrysocephalum
TATTTAAGGAATTAAGACCCATAAAGAAGGAAAAATCCCTGGAGAACTTCCTGCTTCCAGCCCAAGCAATCCTTGGGAATTCCTTTCTGGAATGGGACATCAGAGAGGGGGAAAATCCACGGAGGAACCTCTGTGATATTCCCCGATCCCCACCCTTTGGAATTCCATTAAACCCCCTCTCTGCCATTCCAAAGCAACCACATCCAGGCAGATCATTCCCAAACCAAATCCTGCCGGATTTTCCTGCCTCCAGCCTCCTCATCCCCTTGTTTTATCCTCTTTCCAATTAAATCTCCGATAACACGAGGCCAAACTAAAAAAAGACAAAACGAGCTCACCTCGGCCGGTAGGAAAATTGATTCCCTCTTTTTTTTTTTTCCAACTTCCCCCCCCTCCCTCCATCCCCATCCCAGGGTTTTTATGGACTCTCTTCCCGGCGATCATTAGTAATTCAATTTTCTTTTTATTAGCCCCCTTATCTGCTGAGCAATAGAGTGACCTCTCTCACACACACGGGGGGGGGGAGAGATGTTTCAAACCTTCTCTTCTTCTTCCCCCTGATTAATTTTGCCAGTTAAGGGGAGAGAAAAAAAAAGAGGGAGAAATGATCCGGCTCTTTGCCATCCCAATGAATAAAGCTTAATGTTGATCGTGATGGAATTTGGGATTGCCGGGGAGAATTGATGGAACGCGGCAATTACGGAGTGAGGGGGAAAAGGGGGGGGGGAGGAACTCCAGAGGAATGGGAGAGTTTTTTTTTTCCTTGCCTCGCTCTGGCCCTGTTGGTTATTTAAAACAATCCAATTTGCAAGGATAATTATATATTAGTGGTTTATCTGCCACCGGGAATGAACATGGGAATTTTGATACCGGCCCGGCATTAGCAGGTTATTGCTGCAAATTACTCCGTATCTGCTTCCCTTCACATAAAGGGGAAATTAGGCCATCAATAACCGGGAAAAGGTGGGATGAGGGCATGGGAGAGGCACGAGTGCCCTCTGCTGGGCTCTGGGTGCTTCCCAGAATTGGGGAATTGCAGGATCAGCAGGGTTGAGATCATCAAGTCCAACCCTGGATCCAACCCCGCCGTGGTTCCCAGCCCATGGCACTGATGCCACATCCAGTCTCCTCTTAAAAACCTCCAGGGATGAGGAATCCACCCCCTCCCTGGGCAACCCATTCCAATGCCTGATCCCTCTCTCTGGAAAGAATTTTTTCCCAACATCCAACCTAAACCTCCCCTGGCACAGCTGGAGACCTGAGCCCTCTTGTCCTACTGCTGGTTCCTGGGAGAAGAGACCGACCCCCCCTGGCTCCCCACTCAGGTCAGGGAGTTGCAGAGAGTGAGGAGGTCTCCCCTGAGCCTCCTCCTCTCCAGGCTCAGCCCCCCCAGCTCCCTCAGCCTCTCCTCATGGGAATTGGGCTCCAGACCCTTCCCCAGCCTCGTTGCTCTTCTCTGCACCTGCTCCAGCCCCTCCATGTCCTTCCTGAGCTGAGGGCCCAGAGCTGGACACAGCACTCGAGGTGAGGCCTCACAGCGGCAGAATCCCTTCCCTGCTCCTGCTGCCACACTGATCCCGAGCCAGGCCAGGATCCATTGGATTTTTTGGCCCCCTGGGCACCCCTGGGCTCATGTCCTGCTGCTGTCCATCCTCACTCCCAGCTCCCTCTCTCTCTCCAGCCGCTTTGTCCCAGTCCATGGAGCTGCCGGGGGTTGTTGTGGCCCAAGTTCCAGGATGGATTCTCCCGGAAAATCGACGGTTCTCCCACAAAACCAAGGATTTTTCCCCATGAGCAACACCCGGGTGTCGCTCCCTGGTCATGGAATTGCCACAGCCTTGACTTAAAAACATGTTAAAACACATTCAAAGACACAAAAAAGCACAAAAAAAGCACAAAAAGGCACATTAAAAGACACAAAAAGTCGCAAAAAGAAGCAAAAAGACACATTAAAAGACACAAAAA
>NW_020925137.1:16658-17090 GCF_003984885.1 Neopelma chrysocephalum
AAAAAGTCGCAAAAAGAAGCAAAAAGACACATTAAAAGACACAAAAAAGACACAAAAAAAGACACATAAAAGACACAATAGAGAGAAAAAGGCACAAAAAGGCACAAAAGGGCACAAAAGGGCACAAAAAGACCTAAAAACCACATAAAAGGACACGTTAAATGACATATTAAAAGACAGTAAAAGACATTAAAAGACACATTACAAGACACAAAAAGGCACCAAAGGACCAAAAAAATGGCACAAAAGGAAAAAAAAAGGCACAATAGAGAGAAAAAGGCACAAAAAACACACAAAAAGACACATTAAGAGACATTAAAAGAGCTAAAAGACACAAAAAGGCACAAAAGGACACAAAAGGCACAAAAAGACACAAAAAAGGCTCAAAAAGGCACAAAAAAGACTCAAAAAAGGCAAAAAGGCACAAAAAGG
>NW_020925137.1:17100-18036 GCF_003984885.1 Neopelma chrysocephalum
AAAAAAAGACACAAAAAGGGCACAAAAAGGCACAAAAAAGGTAGAAAAAGCCATAAAAAGGCATAAAAACCACACAAAAAGACACATTAAATGACATATTAAAAGACATTAAAAGACACAAAAAGTCACAAAAGGACACAAAAGGCACAAAAGGACACAAAAAAGGCACAAAAAAGACTCAAAAAAGGCAAAAAGGCACAAAAAGGTACAAAAAGGCAATAAAAGGTACAAAAAGGCAAAAAAAGGCATAAAAAGGCACAAAAAGGCAAAAAAAGGCATAAAAAGGCATAGAAAAAGGCAAAAAAAGGCAAAAAAAGTCACAAAAAGACAAAAAAAGACACAAAATAGGCACAAAAAACACACAAAAAGACATTAAATGACACATTAAAGGACATTAAAAGACACAAAAAGACACCAAAAGACACTTCCCTGCTCCCCCATCCCATTGGAACCACCTGGATTTGGGATACTCTCCAATTTCCAAGGGGTTCTTAAACATTCCCCTGAATCCAATGAGGATTTTGGAATGAATTCCCAAAGAATCCCAAGGCGACTCCTGCCAGTTTGCCACGTTCCATTGGCTCCCTGATCCCTAAAGGAAAGCAATTCCCACCATTGGGGGAAATTCCAATCCCAACCCAAGGCTGGGTAGTGGCTGGAAAAGCTGCTCCATTGATGGGATCAAGCGGATCCATTGGGATCCAAGCTGGGAATTGGAGAGTCGGGAGCTGGACGAGCACCTGGGAAAGGCAGGAGCGATTCCAAGCTCGGATCCCAAAATCCCGTTGGACGGGACAAACAGGAAACCGGCCGAGCTGTGTCACAGCAGGAGTCACATCCATGGGGCTGATCCAGCTTTTCCAGCCACATTCCAGGGCCTGTTCCTCCTCTCTGCCCTTCCACCCTCAGCCTGGACACTTCCCAGGTCTCCCCTGG
>NW_020925137.1:18046-19171 GCF_003984885.1 Neopelma chrysocephalum
AGGAGGGTGGAATTCCAGGATTTTTTAGCTCCCTTCCAACCCAAACCATTCCAGGATTGGAAATTAGAAGGATGAACCACCCACCTCTCCCAGGGACAAATCCAAAAGCTCCTGAAAAATTCCCACTGCCCTACATCCATCCAAAACAACCACATTCCAGGTGGGAGAAGCCTCTTGTGCACAAAATTGTCCCTACGGAACAGCCCAACCCAATCCGGAGCCACGAACATTCCCAACAACATTCCACACCCACGGAATGTCAGAGCGGCTCCTGAATGCTGCACTGAGAATTCCCAACCCGAGGCAGCTGGATAGGGATGCAAATTCCCAGTTCCCAAACAAACGGACTCGTTATCCCTCTAATTATTGCAGCTTTAAGCAAATGAAATCCAAAATGGGACAAAAAACGGGATACAGGGAAGAGATTATGGATTCCTGCCTTGGACATAGAAACGGGATACAGGGAAGAGATTATGGATTCCTGCCTCTGCCAACCGTTTCCCTCCTGGAATACCATCCTATTGGACACCTGAAATTCCACGAAAACCACATGAAAAGCAAGGAACAGCCTGAAAATTCCTTTGTCTGGAGATGCCAAAGCCCGGGATGGATCTGGGACAAGGGAGGAGTCAAACGACCCCTCGGCGTTTGCTCCAGGCCCAACAACACATTCCCAAATCCAAGAGCCTCGGAAGCACTTCGGGAAGCCTTTGGAATGCCCGTTCCTACCTTCCTTGGTGGCTCCCTGTGTCCTGGTGGCCGGAATCCTGCGGAGCCTGTGCCTGGAGACCTGGACCAGGATCCTGGGCGAGGAACGTTTCGGCGTCGCCGAAGGTTTTCCCCGCGCGGAATTTTTCCTCCGGAGGTGGAAGCGGCTCTTCAGGGCCATGCCGGGCGAGATGTTCTTCTTCTCCGTTGGAAAACTGGGAATGGGAAGGGTCACACGGTTAGGAAGGGGTGGAAAGGTGAGCAAAACACTCCTTCTCCAGAGCTCCGGGGAAAAAGAGGAGACACCTCCCAGCGTGCGACTCCTCCGGACAAGGGGGGAGAAGCTCTGAGGGGAAAATTCCAAGTAAAATGGGAAATGGGAGGAATTTCTGGCAAAGAACAGCCAGAGAAGGAGGG
>NW_020925137.1:19181-19298 GCF_003984885.1 Neopelma chrysocephalum
CTGGCAAAGAACAGCCAGAGAAGGAGGGATTTGACAGCCAAACTCACATGTTGCCTTCTCAACAACAGATGTGAAGGATGGAATCATGGAATTGGGGAATTATGGAATCATTTCAGT
>NW_020925137.1:24298-28552 GCF_003984885.1 Neopelma chrysocephalum
GGAAAAAAGCTCTGAGATCAAGTCCAATCATTCCCACGGTATTCCAAGGTCACCCCTGATCCATGTCCTCAAGTGTCACATCCACAGGGATGTTCAATCCCTCCAGGGCAGCCTCTGTCAGTGCCTGATCACCCTTTCCAGGAAGGAATTTTTCCCAATATCCCACCTAAACCTCCTCTGGCGCAGCTTGAGGTCGTTTCCTCTTGTCTGATCCCTCGTTCCCTGGGAGTAATCCCAAATCCCACCTGGCTCCCCCCTCTTGTCAGGGAATTGTAGGGAGCAGGAAGGTCCCTCCTGATCCCTGTTTTCTCCCCCAGTTCCCTCAGCTGCTCCTGCTGCTCCAGCCCCTTTCCCAGCTCCGTTCCTTTCCCTGGACACGCTCCAATCCCTCAAAATCCTGGACCTGGGAACCCCAAAATCCCAGGATTTCAGGTGCCTCCTCAGTGCCCAGCACAGGGGGATGATCCATGATCCCTCTCCCGGTCCTGCTGGACTTCAGCAAGTTGGAGGGGGGGTCTCCAACTGCCAAAAAATCCAAACATTCCCAGCTTTTCCTGGCATGTTGCTCCGGAGTGATTTTCCCAGCACGGTCCACCCACAGTCAGTTTTCCCAGCAAAACAAGGGAAAGGCAAGGATGGAAACCTCTGGGAAAACACTGAGCAGAGGAGCTGGAAAACAGGAGCAGGAATCCAGGCACCAGATTCCCAATGCATTCCATGGATTACTGCATCACCCGGAGCAGTTTTCCAGGTGGAGAGAACACAGGGAGGAAAATACTGTGGATGGTGCTTCTTCCCGGAATGCTGAGCTCATCTCCCATTCCTGCTCCATCCCAGGACTTTACAGGGACAGACAACGATCCAAGACACTTCTCCTGTTTTTCCCAAGCCCCAAACACAATTTTATGGGAATTGGAAAATAAATCCAACAAAATGCAGCTTCTTGTGCTGAGAGAGGAGGTGTCGGAGACCTCGGGGAATCACAGGATCCAGCTGTGGATTCCCAACAGCAGAAGGATGTGGAGCTGCTGGAGGAGGCCATGGAGATGCTCCAAGGGCTGGAGACAGGTTGGGAGAGCTGGGAATGTTCACCTGGAGAAGGGAAGGATCCAGGGAAACCTTGGAGCCCCTTCCAGGACCTAAAGGGGCTCCAGGAGAACTGGAGAAGGACCTCAGACAAGGGATGGAGGGACAGAACACAGGGAATGGCTTCCCAGGGTTAGATGGGATATTGGGAAGGAATTCTTCCCTGGGAGGGTGGGGAGGGGCTGGAATGGAATTCCCAGAGAAGCTGTGGCTGCCCCAGCCCTGGAAGTGTCCAAAGCCGGGTTGGAGCAACCTGGGATAGTGGGAGCTGTCGGGGTTGGAATTCCATGATCTTTCCACTCCCTTCCCACCCAAACCATTCCATCATTCCAGAAATATAAATTCTATAAAACATATCAATTCTAAATATATAAATTCTAAATATATAAACTATAAATACATAAATTCTAAATATATAAATTCTAAATACATAAATTCTAAAGTTCCTTGGAATTCCATGGCCACAACTCCCACGGACCCCAGGGACGCAAAATCCAACCGGCGTTTTCCGACGGCGCCCGGAAAAACCCGCGACTCACCCCACGTTCCCTTTCCTCTTGATGATCTTGGTCCGACTCTTCACTTTATAACTGGATAACGGGGCCTCTCCAAAGGATTTCCCGGCTCCAAGACCCGCGGATGCGGCGCTCGGAGCCACGGGAGCGCTTCCGGGACACGGAATGTCGGGAGGCTTCCGGTGATCCTCGCACCTCCAGCGGAATGCCGACCTGGAAGTGGAAGGCAGGGCCTGCAGGCTGGAGGCTTTCCACTTGTATTTGCTGGGAGACATTCCCAGCTTGGATTGCAATCCCGATTTTTTCGCCTTGGCTCCCAAATCTGCCCGGGGGGATGTTTTGGCTCCTCTTTCCGTCCCCCCGAGGGCTTTCCTGGAATTCTCGGCTCGGGGGCTCCCCCACCTCCTCACCAGTCGGCAGTTTTTCCCGGGATTCGCCACCCAGGTGTAGTTGTTCTTGCGGAATTTCGGGGCTTTGCTGGAGATGGGAGACTTGGGAATGACGGGAAATCTGCTCTTGCCCGGAGTCACCCCGAGCTGAGCGGGCGGAGAGGGCACCTTGGCATTCCCAAAGAGTTTGGGGAGCAGGGAAGCGTCCTTGGCATTCCCAAAGAGTTTGGGGAGCAGGGAAGAGTCCTTGACTTCCTCACAGCTCTGGCCCGGAGACGGCGGCTCCGCTTTGATCCGTCCCGAATTCCCGGCCGGCTCCTGCCCCGGGAATTCCAAAGGTTCCTGCGGCTCCGATTTCAGCGTCACGGCGCTTTCGCTGCCGCTTCCAGAGGGGGAAAAGCCGCTTCCAGAGGGGGAAAAGCTGCTCCCAGCCACGCTTCCAGGCAGACACACGGTCCTGGACGTGGAACTAAAGGATATGGACAGGGAAGGTCTTCTCTCTTCCGGGTACGGAGATTCCGGGATACTTTTCCCACCTCCCAAAGGAGCCACCGCCGCTTCCCGCCCGGAAAACTCCCCGGAAGCTCCAACATCTCCAGCCCTCTGTGGCACCTGGATGCCCACAACGATGTTCCCGTCCGTGGTGAAATCCACGTGTCTCTCCGGCGACGATTCCGGAGGCTCCGGAGCCGGGTTGTCCCCATAGCTCCCGAAAACCCGGGATGTGCCGGAAGCGCTTTCAACCTCCGAGGTCGATCCCGGCAGCCGGTTGTCCAGGGAGTATTTCTTCCTCCAGGAATGAGTCTGGCGCGGGTGGAAATTCCTGGGAGCTTGGAAATTCCTGGAAAACGCTCCCCTCTGGCCATAGGCGGCGCTCCGGGGGTTGTTCCACCTGGGAGGCGCCGCCAGAAGCGGTCGCGGAGCATCCCCGTGGATATTCCTGTGGCTGTTGATGAGACCTGGGAATGAAGAGACAGAAGGTTGTGAATCCCGTGATCCCATGGGAATTTGGGAGCCGGAATCACGACAGGCTCCCGTTTGGGTTTGGAAAAGCCACGGTGGAAGGAAAAGTCATGGAATCGTGGAATGGTTTGGGTGGGAAGGGAGCGGGAAGATCATGGAATTCCATCACCTTCCATGGGCAGGGATGGAACCCTCCCACTATCCCAGGTTGTTCCAAGTGTTCCTGGCCTTGGACACTTCCAGGGATGGGACAGCCACAGTTTCTCTGGGAATTCCATTCCAGCCCCTCCCCACCCTCCCAGGGAAGAATTCCTTCCCAATATCCCATCTAACCCTGGGAAGCCATTCCCTGTGTCCTGTCCCTCCTGCCATTCCCAAACACAAACCCAGGATCGCTGAGGTTGGAAAATCCCTCTGAGTCCACGGAGTCCAACATTCCCACAGCGCTTCCAAGGCCACCCCTGATCCATGTCCTCCAGTGCCACATCCACAGGGATAATTCCCCTCGGGAATGGTGACTCCAGGCAGCCTCTTCCAATGCTTTACAACCCTTTCCAGGAAGGAATTTTCCCAATATCCCACCTGACCCTCCCCTGGCACAACTTGAGGCCGTTCCCTCTCGTCCCGTCCCTTGTTCCCTGGGAGTGATCCCAAATCCCACCTCCTGTCAGAGAGATCCCCCCAATCCTTCTTTTCTCCAGGATGAGCCCCCCCAGCTCCCTCAGCCATTCCTGGTGCTCCAGCCCCTTCCCAGCTCCATTCCCTTCAAGGAAAAACTCCAAGACTTCGCTGCTGAATCTCTCTGGAATCCACCACCCCTTCCCAGCTCTCTGATCCACTAAAAAAAAAACCACTTGGATCAGAAATCCCTCTTCATTCCAGAGGTTCTGCCTTTGTCCGGCCTCAGTGTTGAGAAAACCTTTCCCAGGAGTGATTCCCAAAGGATTTTTTGGAGCCTGGCACTTCAGGCAGGGAAGTTTTTCCTCCTCCTCCTCCGGAGCTGCCGGAGGAGCGGAGTCAGCACATTCCTCCTGGAAAAGCCAAGGACTGTGTTTTCCTGCCTCTCCTCCCTCCCCCACGTGGGATCTCCCAGAGGGAGGCAATTCCCAAATCCTGAGGGGGGGAGGTGTGGCCTCACAAACGAGGGAAAAAATTAATTGGAGGGATAAAAATAGAAGGAATTAAAAATAATCCCGGTGCTCTGCGGAGCTTGGGAAGAGCACATGGATCCACTTCCCCTATGGATCCACTGCCCCCATGGATCCACTCCCCCTATGGATCCACTGCCCCCATGGATCCAC
>NW_020925137.1:28562-29589 GCF_003984885.1 Neopelma chrysocephalum
CCCATGGATCCACTCCCCCTATGGATCCACTGCCCCCATGGATCCACCCCTTCCATGCTGAGGATGAAGGGATGGAGGGCCAGGGGCACAGGGAACACCCCCTTCCCAAAGCCAGGGGGATCCCAAATCCTGCAGGGAGCAGCAGGGTGGGAATTCCAACCCTCCCCGGCATTCTGTGGGCTCTGTTCCCTCCCTCGGCATTCCCGGGTCTGCTCCCTTTCCCCCTTCTCCCAACACCCCTGGATCCTCTTCCTTCCCTTTCCCCTTCTCCCAATACTCCGGGATCTTCTCCCTTTCCCCCTTCCCCCAGAACTCCTGGATACTCTTCCTTCCCTTTCCCCCTTCTCCCAACACTCCTGGATCTTCTCTCTTTCCCCCTTCTCCCAGAACTCCTGGATCCACTCCCTTTCCTTTCCCCCTTCTCCCAGAACTCCTGGATCCTCTTCCTTCCCTTTCCCCCTTCTCCCAGAACTCCTGGATCCTCTTCCTTCCCTTTCCCCCTTCTCCCAGAACTCCTGGATCTTCTCCCTTTCCCCCTTCTCTCAGAACTTCTGGATCCACTCCCTTCCCTTTCCTCTTCTCCCAACACCCCTGGATCCACTCCCTTCCCTTTCCCCCTTCTCCCAAAACCCCTGGATCCTCTCCCTTCTCCTCGCTCCTTCTCCCAGAACTCCTGGATCCTCTTTCTTCCCTTTCCCCCTTCTCCCAACACCCCTGGATCTTCTCCCTTTCCCCCTTCTCCCAGAACTCCTGGATCCTCTTCCTTCCCTTTCCCCTTCTCCCAACACCCCTGGATCCTCTCCCTTTCCCTCTTCTCCCAGAACTCCTGGATCCTCTTCCTTCCCTTTCCCTCTTCTCCCAGCACTCCTGGATCCTCTCCCTTCCCCTTCCTCCTTCTCCCAGCACTCCTGGGTCCTTTCCCATCTTCTCCCAACACTCCTGGATCACTTCCCCCTTCTCCCAACATTCCTGGATCCTTCCCCTTCCTCCTTCTCCCAGAACTCCTGGGTCCTTTCCTGTCTTCTCC
>NW_020925137.1:29599-34104 GCF_003984885.1 Neopelma chrysocephalum
TATTCCCATACCTTGGAGCGCTCGGATTTCCCGGCACAGCCGTTCCCGTTCCGCCATCCCGGTACCGCTCCCCGCCGTGACGTCATCAACCGGCGCCGCCCCGGAGCCACGTGAGCGCCCCGAGAACGGTCACGTGGCGCGCGCGGCCGTTGCCCGGCAACGGCGCCGGGACGGCGCGGCCTAAGACGGGCCTAGGCCTAGGCCTGGGCCTGAGTCCGGGCCTGGGCCTGAGCCTGAGCCGAGCCCAGCACAGCCCGGGCCAACTGTCCCTTGTGCCCATGTCAGCCTGGTCACCCCGGTCTCAGTCTCTGTTCCCATCCCAGCCCGGTCTAACTGTGCCCAGACCTTGTTCCTTCCACAACCCCATCCAGCCCAACCTGGTCCAGCTCTCATCTGTGGGAAAAATTCCTCTTTTAAATTCATAAACTCATGAAACAAAAGAAAGAATTCATTCAGTGCGCTGGGTCTGGTCTCACACCGAGTTTTTTGGGGAGAAAGACCCTTTGGATTTAAATTCCATACATTTTATAGTTTCACAAAATCCCACCCTTTTCAGATAAGTTTAATATATTCATTTTTGCCTAAAAGGGTTTCTTTTCTCTGAAAACAGGGCTTTCCCTTCCTTCCAATTGGCTGCAAGGCGTCCTCTGTCAAAAATTATGGATCTTCTTTTGTTCTTCGCCCAAAGAGAAAAGGAACCTCATGTACAAAATGCTATATATATAAAAAACCCCGTATTTTTATTTCTCATACAGGGGACAGGGATGGGTGACAGCTGGACCAGGCTGGGCTGGTGACATGGGATGGGATGGAATTTAAATCCAAAGGGTCTTTTCTCCCTGAAAAACTCGGCGTGAGACCAGACCCAGCGCGCTGAATAAATTCTTTCTTTTTGTTTCGTGAGTTTTTGCAGCCTTTCTAAATTCAAGGGAGAATTTTTTTCTCACAAGCTTGGTCCAGCTGCCACCCATCCCTTGTCCCCTGTATGAGAAATAAAAATACGGGGTTTTTTATATATATTGCATTTTGTACACGAGGTTCCTTTTCTCTTTGGGCGAAGAACAAAGGAAGATCCATCATTTTTGACAGAGGATGCCTTGCAGCCAATCGGAAGGAAGGGAAAGCCTCTTTTTCAGAGAAAAGAAACCTTTTTAGGCAAAAATTAATATATTAAACTGATCTGAAAAGGGTGGGATTTTGTAAAACTATAAAATGTATAAGTTGTATGCCCAAGGGGTCTTTTCTCCCCAAAAAACTCGGTGTGAGACTAGACCCAGCACGCTGAATAAATCCTTTGTTTCATGATTTTATGCCATCTTTCTAAATTTAAAAGAAGAATTTTTCTTACACCTGTCCCCATCCCACCTTGGTCCAGCTGCCCCCATTCCCTGTCCCCAGCCCAGCCTGGTCCAGGTGTCCCCATCTCCCAGTGACCTGAAGCATTTCTTCCACGACTGTTATCCCAAAAAAGGTCCTTACACCCCATGTGCCAGAGACCAATCCACACACTGAGCTGGAATATTGGATTTATTTACAGTCCTGAACAGAAAGAAGGGGACTGGATTTCCTTCTTTCGCCTTGGTTGTTTTCTCCAAGCGTCCTCCAAATAATGGAAACTGGGAGAGCTGGGAATGTCCAGCCTGGAGAAGGGAAGGATCCAGGGAGTCCTGAAAGCCCCTTCCAGGGCTTAAAGAGGCTCCAGGAGAGCTGGAGAGGGAATTGGGACAAGGGATGGAGGGATAGGACACAGGGAATGGCTTCCCACTGCCAGAGGGTAAGATGGAATACTGGGAAGGAATTCTTAGCTGTGAGAGTGGTGAGGGGCTGGAATGGAATTCCCAGAGAAGCTGTGGCTGCCCCTGGATCCCTGGAAGTGTCCAAAGCCAGGTTAGAGCAACCTGGGAAAGTGGGAAGTGTCCCTGCTCATGGCAGGGGTTGGAATTCCATGATCTTTCCGCTCCCTTCCAACCCAAACCATTCCACGATTCCATGATCTCCTGTCCCTATCGGAGCTTGATCCATCTGTCTCCATTCCCTGTCTCCAGCCTGGGCTATCCCAGTTGTCCCCATCCCTTTCCCAGCCTTATCCAGCTATCCCAGCTTGTCCCCATCCCACCACCGGGCATGAGGGGAAGGTTTTCCTGCCGATCCATAGGACCCTCTCCCACAAGGAATCTTTAATTCCACACCTCAGCCTCGGGATTCCTCATTTTTCCCGCTTTCCCTGCAATAATTTAGGATATTTAGCAGGAAAACCAGTCCCGGAGCTGCAAAGTCGTGGTGGTGAAAAAAAAAGAGAAAAAAAAAATCCTTAAGGAATTTCTTTTCCAAGTCATTTCCTTCTTCCCTGAGGGAATAAAGCCCAGAAAGAAAGAGCAGCAGAACCTCGAGTCTGCAAAGGAGATCAAAATCCAGCCTAAAAGTATTTTGGAAACGATTTGGGGAAGGAAAAACCCGATCCAAGGAGCTGGAGCAGCACGACAACATTTCCTTGGAACGCTCCCATCGTGGAAACTTGGGAAAAGCAACCAATATCCACCTGCAATCCTTTAAAACAGCAGCTTTCCCTTGGGATATTTCGCTTCCCGGAGCAGTTGGGGAGCTCTGCCTGTCCTGGCTCTGCTCAAATCACATCCCTGGGACAAATCCAGGATTCCTCTGCTTGGAAAGGGAGATTTAGGAAATTATTTCTGGTGTTTTGTGGCATTTTCAAGCGGAATATGGGAAGAAGCAGCTTGTGGGATCAAACCCCTTTGGGAGGATGGTGGAAAAGGCTGGAAAAATGAAGAATTTCGGAAGTTTTGGCCTTATTATCCTCCCCGATGCCCTAAAACTGCCCCCAAAAAAACCCAAATCCTTTATTTTTTCCAAGTTTCAGATGTGTGGGAACAGGCTGGGAATGAGGAGGGCAGAGATGACAGATCTCCTCCCTTTGGGATCAGCTCCAATTGATCCCAAATCCCACCCAGAGTTTCATAACGGCTTTAAACTGGCAGGAATTGCCAAGAGGATCCTCCTCCACTTCCAGCTGCTCCTTCCCTCCCTTTTCCTGGCACAAGGAGTCCATAAATGAGCTGCTCTGAATTCCAATTAATTCAGCACAGCCCGAGGAAAAGCTCAGTTTGAACCCAGGGAAGCCTTGGATCCAGCACTCCCACAAAATCCACCTCGGGAAAAGCTGCTTTCCCAATTTACACCCAAATATGGATCCAGGAAAAGCTGTTTTCTTAATTTACAACAAAATATGGACCAAGGAAAAACTGTTTTCCCAATTTAAACTAAAATATGGAATCAGGAAAATCTCCTTTCCCAATTTACACAGAAATATGGAAGCAGGAAAAGCTGTTTTCTTAATTTACATGAAATATGGAATCAGGAAAAGTTCTTTCCCCAATTTACGCCAAAATATGGATCCAGGAAAAGCTGCTTTCCCAATTTACACCAAAATATGGAACCAGGAAAAGCTGTTTTCCCATTTTTTTCCAAAATATGGAAGCAGAAAAAGCTGTTTTCCCAATTTACACCAAAATATGGAACAAGGAAAAGCTGATTTCCCAATTTTCTCCAAAATAGGGAATCAGGAAAAGCTCCTTTCCCAACACCAAAATATACAACCAGGAAAAGCTGTTTTGCTAATTTACACCAAAATATGGAAGCAGGAAAAGCTGTTTTCCCAATTTACACCTAAATATGGAATAAGGAAAAACTATTTTCCCATTTTTCTCCAAAATATGGAATCAGGAAAATCTCCTTTCCCTATTTACATGAAATATGGAACCAGGAAAAACTGTTTTCCCTATTTACAACAAAATATGGAATTAGGAAAAGCTCCTTTACCAATTCACACCCAAATATGGAAGCAGGAAAAACTGCTTTCCTTATTTACACCTAAATATGGAACAAGGAAAAGCTGCTTTCCCAATTTAGACAGAAATAAGGAAGCAGGAAAAGCTGTTTTCCCAATTTACATGAAATATGGATCCAGGAAAAGCTGTTTTCTTAATTTACACCTAAATATGGAACAAAGAAAAGTTGTTTTCCCATTTTTCTCCAAAATATGGAATCAGGAAAAGATGTTTTCCCAATTTACAACAAAATATGGAACCAGGAAAAGCTGCTTTCCCAATTTACACCAAAATATGGAAGCAGGAAAAGCTGCTTTCCCAATTTACATCCAATTATGGAAGCAGGAAAAGCAAACTTTGGGATAAAGCAGCACTGGAGGGTCGTGGACCACTTGTTCCAGGATGATCCTTTTCCTTCTCCTCCTCCTTCTCCTTTTCCTTCTCCTCTTCCTTTTTCCTTCTCCTTTTCCTTCTGCTCCTCCTTTTCTTTCTCCTCCTCCTTTTCCCTTCTCCTCATTCTCCTCCTTATCCTTTTTCCTTCTCCTTCTCCTCCTCCTCCTTATTTTTCCTTCTCCTCCTCCGTCTCCTTTTCCCTTCTCCTCCTCCTTCTTCCTTCTCTCCTCCTTTTTCCTTCTCCTTCTCATTCTCCTCCTCTTCCTT
>NW_020925137.1:34204-36250 GCF_003984885.1 Neopelma chrysocephalum
CTCCTCCTCCTTTTCCTTCTCCTTCTCCTTCTTCTCCTTTTTCCTTCTCCTTCTCCTTCTCCTCCTCCTGTTCCTTCTCCTCCTCCTGTTCCTTCTCCTCCTCCTTTTCCTTCTCCTCCTCCTTTTCCTTCTCCTCCTTTTTCCTTCTCCTCCTCCTTTTCCTTCTCCTCCTCCTTTTCCTTCTCCTCCTCCTTTTCCTTCTCATTCTCCTCCTCCTCCTTCTCCTTTTTCCTTCTCCTTCTCCTCCTTATTTTTCCTTCCTCTTCTTCTCCTTTTTCCTTCTCCTCCTCCTCCTCCTCCTTCTTCTCTCCTTCTCCTCCTCAACACTTCCAGGGACAGAGAATCCACAACTTCCCTGGGCATCCCAATCCAGCATCATCCCACCCTTATTGTAAGGAATTTCCTCTTTATGTCCAACCTAAACCTTCCCCCTTCCCATTTAATTCCCTCCCCCCCTCATCCCATCACTCCAGGCCCTACTAAAAAGTCTTTCCCATATTCCCACAGGACATTCCCACAGGACATTCCCAGCCCCAGCTCCGAGAGCAGCTCAGCAACTATTTATTCCTCCAGAAACTTCCTTCTACTCCAAAAAGCTTTAACTGGAGGGGGAAAAAGGGCTTCCCAAGGGCAAACAAATTCCAGAATCCCAGTTTTTTGCTGAGAACAGCAAGACTCCGGAGCGTGGGCTCAAGGGAAGGAGGTGTCTCTTGGGATAGATGGAAAACAGGGAGGAAAACGGGAGTAACAGGGAAAGAAACTGCTGCAGGATCCCAGGAAAAGCTGCTCCCATTTATCGACTGGGAATTGGTTGGGAATCTCTTTTCTCTCCTCAGTGTCCATCCATTGGAATTGGGATGGTTTGAGTTTTCACGGAAGCAGGAAGGACCAACCGTGGAATATAAATTTTTTTCTCAGCAGGAAAAGCAGCTCCACATGGATTAATTCCAGGATATCCCAAGTCCTGGGATATCCCAGGATATCCTGGGGGTTAATGACCCCCCACAGCAAAATGGGAGCGAGGAGGTGTCGGAGACCATTGGGAATTGCAGGATCCAGCTCGGAAATTCCCAACATCTGAAGGACGTGGAGCTGCTGGAGCGAGTCCAGAGGGGACACGGAGATGCTCCAAGGGCTGGAGCCCCTCAGCTCTGGAGCCAGGCTGGGAATGCTGGGAATGTTCACCTGGAGAAGGGAAACTCCAGGGAGACCAGAGAACCCCTTCCAGGGCCTAAAGGGGCTCCAGGAGAGCTGGAGAGGGACTGGGGATAAGGGATGGAGGGACAGGACACAGGGAATGGCTTCCCACTGCCAGAGGGTTGGATGGGATATTGGGAAGGAATTCTTCCCTGGGAGGGTGGGGAGGGGCTGGGATGGAATTCCCAGAGAAGCTGTGGCTGCCCCATCCCTGGAAGTGTCCCAGGCCAAGTTGGAGCAACCTGGGATAGTGGGAGGTGTCCCTTCCATGGAATTCCATGATCTTTCTGCTCCCTTCCCACCCAAACCATTCCATGATTCTATGAACGACCCCATCAGCTCCTGGAAACGGGAATGTGGCTTTTCCTTTCCCGTTTCCAAGGGATACAACCAACCCCCCACGAGACCACAAATATTTGCCCACGTGAAAACATTCCCATGGATCCAGCTGCAGTTGGGAAGGAGGGAGGAACTTTGCTCCCCGACCACTTTGGACTTTTCCCTGCTTGGAAAGGTTGAGAAACAAATCCATGTGGTAAATATTTGGATTAGGAATGTGGTTTGGATGTTCAGCTGGACCAGCACCGCTCAGCAGAGCTTTTCTGGGATTCCGTGTTGATCCAGGGATCTGGATTTGTCCCAGTTTAGTGCAGTTACAGCCCCAACATTCCCACCTTGCAGGACCTGGGGAATCCATGGCTCTTCCTTCCTGGCAGCTCCACGATATCCCAACACCTCCTCTGACCTGCATGGAAGAGTCATCCCAAAGTTTTCCAGGACCACCATGAATTTTGGGATACCAGTATTCCTGGAGGCCCCAGGGAGTCTCCAGTTCCTCTGCCCCTTCCA
>NW_020925137.1:36260-40996 GCF_003984885.1 Neopelma chrysocephalum
CCACCACGAATTTTGGGTCCTTTGGGGAACACCTGGAGGTCCCAGGGGAGTCTCCAGTTCCTCTGCCCCTTCCAGGGATCCATAGGGAGCTTTCCTTGGGAATTTCTTCCTCACGGCTTCACTCTGGAGACGCTCAAATCAAACCGGTGACACCGAAAACAGAACATTCCTTCTCCTCCCACAGGCTTTGGATGGAGATCAGGAGCCAAACCCCAGTTCCCTGTGGAAAAACCACCTCCTATTCCGATGCTCCATCGGGATGTTCAGTTCCCAGACGGAACAAGGGGCTCCGAAACGGGATTTGCCTGGAAATGGAAAACCCAAATGCAAGAAGGCACCACCTCTGCCGCTCCTGGCCTCGGCCCAAAGCTCCTTCTGCTCCAGAGGGGCGGGAAAACAGAAGGGGATTCATGGATAAAGCAAGGAAAACAAAACCCCTTCCCGAGCTCGTTTTCACCCCGCGTGTCCCCGGATTCTTTGGGAAAGGGGAGGTTCGCAGGCAGGCAGTGGAAAGGCGGGATCTCTCCCTGCTTCCCAGCCAGCCCAGACCCTCCCAGGGGTAAAAGCCGTGACGCCGATCCCTGTTCCCTTTTTTCCCTCTCTCTCCAGGTGTTTTTTTCCCCCCACCGCGCTTCCCAATCCTTTTCTCCCCCCCAGCTGAGGCCGGACAAACTCATGACAGCGGTGACTCCGCTCCGGCTCCTTCCCGGTGCTTCATTCCCAGATCGGCGGCGCGGCGAGGACAACCAGGAGTGATCCCGCTTTCCAGCCGCTTTCCTTTAACCCTTTTATCCCATAAAAAACCCCAAACCCAACCGCTTTTCCACGCAGGCAGCCCCATCCCGGGGTCGGAGGGGTGTTGGATCCCCCCCAAATCCTGTTCCCACGCGGAATTCCTCTAGATGTCACCCTCGGCCGCCTTTTTTTCTCTCCTCTCTCGCTCGGGGTTTGCCTTTCTCCAAGATCCTGCCTTTTTTTTTTTTTTTTTTCGAAATTCCTTTCTGAGCTCTTTCCGGCCATGTGTGATTGCCGTTTCCTCCGGGCCTCCATTTCATCCGCCCGAAATTAGGGAGCCGCCAGGGGAAAAAGGGGGGCGCGGAGGGAGGACGGTGGGACAACACCCCCCTCCACCACCACCACCACCCTCGGCACCTCCTTCCCAACCCCGCATCCCGCATCCCAAGCGCCGCCATCCCGCTGCTCCCAAAGCCGCCCCACCTCCCCTCGACAACCCCTTTTCCCACCCCCTTTTCCCAACCCCGGCCCCGCACTTTTTGGGGTGATTTGGCTTTTTTTGGGGGGGGTGATTTGGCTTTTTTTTGGGGGGGGGGATTTGGCTTTTTTTTAGGGGGATTTGGCCTTTTTGGGGGGGTGATTTGGCTTTTTTGGGGGATGGGGTTTTTTTAGGATTTTTTTTTTTACGGGGATGGGGTTTTTTTAGGGGTTGGAGGGTTTTTTTGGAGGTGGGAGGTTTTTTTAGGGTTGAGGGGGTTTTTTTTGGAGGGGGGGAGGGTTGGGGTTTTTTTGGGGCTGGGTTTTCCCACGGAGGTTCTCCCACCGCCGCCACCATCCAGCGGATGCTTTTCCGCCCTCCCGACGCTCCCGACGTTCCAGCGCGAGGCCATCCCGGCGTTGCCCATCTCTCTTCCCACCACCGCTGGATGCCAACACCGGATCCAGAGCCAGCCTTGGCGAGAAGGTCACGGCGCCTCCAGCCCAGCCTTTTCCTCCTCCTCCTCCTCCTCCTCCTCCTCCTGGCCATCTCCAATCCCGGCCGTCGTCCGTAGAGGAAAAACCCAGGGGCAAATCCCAAAATCCCCGGGGAGGTCTCGGCCCTTCGGATCCGTCCCCTCCTGCATGAGCCACCCGCGGCGCCGGCGATGGCCCAGCGCTGAAGATGTCCATGGCCAGGCTCGGCAGCGTCAATGGATTCCTGGAGGACGGCAGGATGGAGGCGGGAGACATGGGCAGGATCCTGCGCTGCCTGGAGATGGGCACCGTCCTCACCTTGTTCTACCAGAAGAAGTCCCAGAGGCCGGAGAGAAGGACCTTCCAGGTGAAGCTGGAGACGCGGCAGATCATCTGGAGCCGCACGCCCGAGAAGGTGGAGGGGGACAGTGAGTATCGGCTTGGGGGAGGTCGGGGGGGTGAGAAGATGGGGTGGGGTGACGGGTTGGGGGGTGCCTGGATGTGTTGGGGTGTCCTACCCTGGTGGGGTGACTGTCTGAGGGGTGCCTGGCCATGGTGGGATGTCCTACTGTGATGGGGTGACTGTCTGTGGGGTGCCCAGCCATGGTGGGATGTCCTACTGTGGTGGGATGACCGGCTGTGGGGTGCCTGGATGTATTGGGGTGTCCTACCATGGTGGGATACCTGGTCATGGTGTGTCTGGTCATGGTGGGATGTCCTGCTGTGGTGAGGAAACTGATTGTGGGGTGCCTGGATGTCTTGGGGTGTTCTACCCTGGTGGGGTGACTGTCTGTGGGGTACCTGGCCATGGTGGGATGTCCTACTGTGGTGGGGAAACTGGTTGTGGGGTGCCTGGATGTCTTGGGGTGTCCTACCCTGGAGGGGAAACTGGTTGTGAGGTGCCCAACCATGGTGGGATGTCCTGCTGTGGTGGGGTGACCAGCTGTGGGGTGCCTGGATGTATTGGGGTGTCCTACCCTGGTGGGGTGACTGTCTGTGGGGTGCCCAGCCATGGTGGGATGTCCTACTGTGGTGGGGTGACTCTCTGTAGGGTGCCCAGCCATGGTGGGATGTCCTACTGTGGTGGGGTGACCGGCTGTGGGGTGCCTGGATGTATTGGGGTGTCCTACCATGGTGGGGTACCTGGTCATGGTGTCTCTGGTCATGGTGGGATGTCCTGCTGTGGTGAGGAAACTGGTTGTGGGGTGCCTGGATGTCTTGGAGTGTTCTACCCTGGTGGGGTGACTGTCTGTGGGGTCCCTGGCCATGGTGGGATGTCCTACTGTGGAGGGGAAACTGGTTGTGGGGTGCCTGGATGTCTTGGGGTGTCCTACCCTGGAGGGGAAACTGGTTGTGAGGTGCCCAACCATGGTGGGATGTCCTGCTGTGGTGGGGTGACCAGCTGTGGGGTGCCTGGATGTCTTGGGGTGTCCTGCCCTGGAGGGGAAACAGATTGTGAGGTGCCCAGCCATGGTGGGATGTCCTACTGTGGTGGGGTGACCGGCTGTGGGATGCCTGGCCATGGTGGGATGTCCTACTGTGGTGGGGAAACTGGTTGTGGGGTGCCTGGATGTATTGGGGTGTCCTACCATGGTGGGGTGACTGGCCATGGTGCGATGTCCTACTGTGGAGGGGAAACTGGTTGTGAGGTGTCCAGCCATGGTGGGATGTCCTACTGTGGTGGGGTGCCCAGTTGTGGGGTGCCTGGATGTGTTGGGGTGTCCTATCATGGTGGGGTACCTGGTCATGGTGTGTCTGGTCATGGTGGGATGTCCTGCTGTGGAGGGGAAACTGGTTGTGGGGTGCCCAGCCATGGTGGAATGTCCTACTGTGGTGGGTGTGTCCCACTGGCTGTGGGGTGCCTGGACGTGCTGGGGTGTCCTACCATGGTGGGGTACCTGGTCATGGCGTATCTGGTCATGGTGGGATGTCCTGCTGTGGTGGGGAAACTGTGGGGTGCCTGGCCGTGGTGGGATGTCCTGTTGTGGTGGGGAAACTGGTTGTGGGGTGCCTGGGTGTGGTGGGATGTCCTACTGTGGTGGGGAAACTGATTGTGGGGTGCCTGAGCATGGTGGGATGTCCTACTGTGGAGGGGAAACTGGTTGTGGGGTGCCCGGCCATGGTGGGATGTCCTGCCGTGGTGGGGTGACTGGCTCTGGGGTGCCTGGATATGTTGGGGTGTCTTGCCATGGTGGCATGACTGGCTAGGGAGTTTTTGGGGCATGGTAGGATGTCCTGGTGTGGTGGGGTGACTGATTGTGGGGTGCCTGGACATAGTGGGATGTCCTGGTATGATGGGGTGACTGGCTGGGGAGGTTTTGGGGCATGGTGGGATGTCCTACTGTGGTGGGGTGCCCAGTTGTGGGGTGCCTGGACGTGTTGGGGTGTCCTACCCTGGTGGGGTGACTGGTCATGGTGTATCTGGTCATGGTGGGATGTCCTGCTGTGGTGGGGAAACTGGTTGTCGGGTGCCTGTTCATGGTGGGATGTCCTACCATGGTGGGGTGACTGTCGGTGGGGTGCCTGGCCATGGTGGGATGTCCTACCATGGTGGGGTGACAGACTGTGGGACTGTGGTGGGATGTCCTGGTGTGATGGGGTGACTGTTTGTGGGGTGCCTGGCCGTAATGGGATCTCCTGTTGTGGTGGGGAAACTGTGGGGTGCCTGGCCATGATGAGGTGTCCTGGTGTGGTGGGGTGACTGGCTGGGGAGTTTTTTGGGCGTGGTGAGGTGTCCTGGTGTGGTGGGGTGACTGGTTGTGGGGTGCCTGACCATAGTGGGACGTCCTACCATTGTGGGGTGTCTGTTTGTGGGGTGCCTGGCCATGGTGGGGTGTCCTGGCATGATGGGGTGACTGGCTGGGGAGTTTTTGGGGTGTGGTGGGATGTCCTGCTGTGGTGGGGTGACTGGTCTTGGGGTGCCTGGATGTGTTGGGGTGTCCTACCATGGTGGGGTACCTGGTCATGGTGTGTCTGGTCATGGCGGGATGTCCTGCTGTGGTGGGGAAACTGGTTGTGGGGTGCCTGGCCGTGGTGGGATGTCCTAC
>NW_020925137.1:41006-50176 GCF_003984885.1 Neopelma chrysocephalum
TTGGGCATGGTGGCGTGACCGGCTGTGTGGTTGTGGTGGGATGTCCTGCCATGGTGGGGTGACTGGTTGTGGGGTTCCTGGTCATGGTAGGATATCCTGGTGTGGTGGGGTGACTGGCTGGGGAGTTTTTGGGGTGTGGTGGGATGTCCTGCTGTGGTGGGGTGACTGGCTGGGGAGTTTTTGGGCACAGTGGGGTAACCAGCTCTGGGGTACTTGGACGTGTTGGGGGGTCCTACCGTGGTGGGGTGACTGATTGTGGGGTGCCTGGACCTGTTGGAGTGCCCTACCATGGTGGGGTGATGGGCTGTGCCAGTCTTGACCATAGTGGGATGTCCTACTGTAGTGGGGTGTCCAGTTGGGGGATGTCTGGATGTGTTGGAACGTCCTACTGTGGTGAGGTGACTGGCTGTGGGCTTCTTGGACCTGTTGGGATGTCCTGGTGTGGTGGAGTGACTGGCTGTGGGGTTCCTGTTCATGGTGGGATGTCCTGCTGTGGTGGGGTGACTGGTTGTGGGGTTCCTGGACCTGTTGGGATGTCCCACCATGGTGGGGTAACCAGTTTTGGGGTTCCTGTTCATGGTGAGATGTCCTACCATGGTGGGGTGACTGGTTTTGGGGTTCCTGTTCATGGTGGGGTGTCCTACCACAGTGGGGTAACCGGTTTTGGGGTTCCTGGACCTGTTGGGATACCCTGCCATGGTGGGATCTCCATCCCCTATGGAACATCCTACTGTGGGGTGATTCCCATAAAAGCAGGAGCTGCTGGGCTGGGCAACCATCACCTCCTCCTTCCCACCTTGTCCTGGGGGTGAAGTTGCTTCCATGTGCTCCCTGGGGATTTATATCCTCCCTGGCAAGGAGGTAAAGGAGTGGCCGTCGCTGTTCCTGCTCACGGTGCTTTTAACCCCAAAACTGGGCTGCTCCCACTGGAGCATCCCTAAAAACTGTCCTTACTTGTGGATTCACTGGGCTCTTGGGACGTTCTCCCGCCACTGGGAATTGGTGGAATTCCATGTCTTGGTGCTCGTTACCTCCAGGCTTCAAATGGAGCTGAAAAGAGCCGAGGGATGAAAACCCGGGATTGGGGTGACCCGGAGCTCCACCCTCACCTCATCCCACACCCCGTGCAGGGAAGGAACTCAGTTTTGGGATATCACCTCTCCTGGATGATGGCAAAACCCACCCTGGAGGTCTGGGAGGTGCCTTTTCCCTGGAGGGGCTCAGAGGGGCTGATCCCAAGCCGGATTCCAGCCATGGAAAGGCTTTGAGCTGGGAAGGAGGGTGGCAGGAGTGGGATGAGTGATGGGAGGAAGGACACCCATTCTTGGAAAGGTGGTTTAGATCCTCATGGAGAAGAGCTCGTTATCCAGTCATGGAATTAAGGCATTCCCAGCTCCTTGTTTTTTCCGGAAGTGCCACACGCTGCCGGGTTGGGATGTTATGGAAGTGCCGGGATCTCCCACACCTCACGCCTGCCAGGACCATTTCAAATCCCCCCTTCCGACCGACATCCCACTGGGAGAGGGATTAGTGGGAAGGGCTGATGTCTCTGTTAGGAATTGTCAGGGCCAGGACAAAGATCCAGGCTCTCCCCTGGACTCCCAGGATAATTACATGCTTTGTTAAGTGGCTGATGGACACGTGTCCGGGCCCAGGATCCATGACCAGGCCTGGGATCTGTGTCCGGACCTGGAATCTGTGTCCAGGCCTGGGATTCGTGTCCAGGCCTGGAATCCATGTCCAGGCCTGGGATGCATGTCGAAGCCTGGGATCTGTGTCAGGACCCAGAATCTGTGTCCAGGCCTGTGATTCATGTCCAGGACTGTGACCCGTGTCCAGGCCCAGCATCCGTGTCCAGGCCTGGGATCCGTGTCCGGACCCAGAATCTTTGTCTGGACCTGGAATCTGTGTCCAGGCCCAGGATCCATGTCCAGGCCCAGGATCCATGTCCAGGCCCAGGATCTGTGTCCAGGCCTGGGATCCGTGTCCAGACCCAGAATCTGTGTCTGGACCTGGAATCTGTGTCCAGGCCCAGGATCCATGTCCAGGCCCAGGATCCATGTCCAGGCCCAGGATCTGTGTCCAGGCCTGGGATCCGTGTCCAGACCCAGAATCTGTGTCTGGACCTGGAATCTGTGTCCAGGCCCAGGATCCGTGTCCAGGCCTGGGATCCGTGTCCAGGCCTGGGATCCGTGTCCACGCCTGGGATCCATGTCCAGGCCCGGGATCCGCGTCCAGGCCTGGAATCTGTGTCCAGGCCTGGGATCTGTGTCAGGGCCTGGGATTCGTGTCCATGGCTGGGATTCCTCTCCATGCCTGGGATCTGTGTCTGGACCCAGGATCTGTGTCCAGGCCTGGGATCTGTGTCCAGGCCCGGGATCCATGTCCAGGCCCAGGATCTGTGTCCAGGCCTGGGATCTGTGTCCAGGCCTTTGATCCATGTCCATTCCTTTGATCTATGTCCAGGTCTGGGATCCATGTTCAGGACTAGGATCCATGTCCAGGCCTGGGATCCATGTCCAGGCCTGGGATCCGTGTCCAGGCCCGAGATCCATGTCCAGGCCCGGAATCTGTGTCCAGGCCTGGGATCCATGTTCAGGCCTGGGATCCGTGTCCAGGCCCGAGATCCGTGTCCAGGCCCGAGATCCATGTCCAGGCCCGGAATCTGTGTCCAGGCCTGGGATTCCTGTCCAGGCCCGGGATCCATGTCCATGCCTTTGATCCATGTTCAGTCCTTTGATCCATGTCTAGGCCTGGGATCCATGTCCAGACCTGAGATCACCTGGAACATCACCTCCAAAATTAACCTCATCCTGGAGGTCTCCCAGCTCCTCACCCTCAGCAAATCCCAATTCCCAGCACAGGGAATCTGGCAGAAAACAGCCCAAAAAAGGATCTTTATAAGAAATTAAAAACAACAGGGGTGAAGGCAGCGTGGAAAATCCAAGAGGATTTTGGAGAGGTGACACTTCCAGCCTCGTTAATGCCAAAGAATTAGAAATGGGATTTTTTGGGGAGGAGAAAATCCAGATGGGATTTATCACTGCTGGAGCAGGAGGGATATTTTCTTTCAGGTTTTAAATCCCACCACGGGAATTCCCAGGGGGACACTGTCTCCCAAATTCCCCCCTGGAGGGAATTCTGAGCTTCCAAGTGTCCTGGAAGAACGGGTGACTGAGGTGGACGTGGCTTGTGCCACCAGAGCTGGGAATTCCCAGCACAACATTCCCTCCATCCCCTTTTTCCTCCTAAGGCCTGAAAAAAATTCCCAGGCCTTCACTCAGCATCCCTAAAATCCGCTGGGCAGGACCTGCTCTTCCCACCATTCCAAATCCTCTTTGCCCCAGGAGCTGCTCGCTTTGCATTAGAAAAGAAAAAGGGATTTTCGCAGCTGGAAGCGACTTCCAGGGTGTTTTAATCCTTCCAGGGTGTTTTAATCCTTCCAGAGTGTTTTAATCGCCCGGGGATCCTGGAGACAATGCTGGGAGGAGTTTGGAGACTTAGTTCCGACGTGATCCCTGCAAATCCGCCGCAGATGTGGTTTCCAGGAAGCTCCCGGCTCCCGCTCCCTTGTTTTGTGCAGCCGCTCCCTCTTCCCCTGGTTCTTTGTGGGAATGGGCTCTTTGCCATGGGGAGAGGGATTGGGGGGTGTTGGTGGGTGGAAAAGCAGGAATTCCCTGTGTTCTGGGCTCGTCCCACAGCGTGGGAAGCAGGAGAGGGTGGGATTCAGCCCCTCTGCCCCGCTCAGGTGAGACCCCACCTGCAGAGCTGCCTCCAGCCCAGAAATTCCCAACATCAGAAGGATGTGGAGCTACTGGAGCGAGTCCAGAGGAGGCCATAGAGATGCTCTAGAAGCTGGAGCCCCTCTGCTCTGGAGCCAGGCTGGGAGAGCTGGGAATGGCCAGCCTGGAGAAGGAAAACTCCAGGAAGACCTGAGAGCCCCTTGCAGGGCCTAAAGGGGCTCCAGGAGAGCTGGAGAGGGACTTGGGACAAGGGATGGAGGGACAGGACACAGGGAATGGCTTCCCACTACCAGAGAGTTAGATGGGATATTGGGAAGGAATTCTTGGCTTTGAGAGTGGTGAGGGACTAGAACGGAATTCCCAGAGAAGCTGTGGCTGCCCCATCTCTGGAAGTGTTCCAGGCCAGACCAGAGCAATCTGGGCTAGTGGGAGGTGTCCCTGCCCACGGCAGGGGGTTGGAATTCCATGATCTTTCCGCTCCCTTCCAACCCAAACCATCCTGGGATTATTGGCAGCACTCAGAAGTCTGGTCCAAGGCTGTGTCCTGGAGCTGTGGAATCCAAGGAATACACCTTTGTGGCCTGTTGGTATCCTCTGACTTCTCCCCTCTCCCTGTGGATGGGCAGGTTTGGGGTTGAGCAGCCGTTTTTTAACCCATAAACCCCTTTTTCCCCAAAAAAATCTGCCTGTTTGTCCCAAGGAGAGTTTTCTCCAAGCCCTGGGAGCCCCACGGAGACAACGGGATTTGATTTCTTGGGATCTTGTCCCAGAACAAAGCCCGTGCCAGCCTGCGGAGCCCCCGTGTGCCACTTGTGCTACAATCCCACCCTGATCCATGAAATTTGGCTTGTGGTCATCCAGCAAAAAAAAAAAAAAACCCTGGATAAAGCCTCCAGTGTTTTCTGGAGCTTTTCCACCAAGAAAAACTCCCCGGCCCCTCTTTTCTTGCTTAATCAGCCCCCATTCCTCCCCCAATCTCTTTTCCCTCCCTGCATTCAGCCTTTGCTTTTCCCACTGTGGATCAGGCTCCGTGGACTCTTCCCCACATCGGAAGCGGGGCCGGGGCTGGAAATTCTCCGGGAAATGACCCATTTCCTTGGCAGGACAATGCCCAGGCTCAGGGTCTGGCCGCTCTCTCAGTCACACAAAGCCTTTTCCGGCGTCCCTGGCTCATTCCCAGAGTCCAAACCTTCCCCGAGGGAGGGGTGACGGTTGTGGGATCGGGAACAACTTTGGGTGTTATTCCTAATAATGTGTTATTATTCTGCTCCCGGTGGGACAAATCCACTGGGAAAATTGGGAAGTCTCCCGTGGTGGAGGAAGAGCAGGCTCCGGAAACCCGGCCCTTCCAACGCCACCGGAGCTTTATTTAGCGGGATAATGAGGGAGCAGAGCAGCAGGAAAGCAACGCCCTGCGGTCCAAACTCAAATTACCACTTTTGGGAAGAGGCTCCAATTAAAAGCTGAGCTCAGCCCATCCCAGGGTCTGCCCTGGGCCGGTTGGGATGGGGCAGGATGGGCCTGGAGGACGCGTGGCAACCACAGAGCTGGGAAAAGTGTGGGAAGCGCTGTCGGGAGCCACATCCTGGGGATGGGAGTCCATGGAGGACACAGGGAGTGGGGGGTCATCAGGCACGTGGAGGTGGTGCTGTGGGGACATCCTGTCCTGGGGACATGATTCCCTGGAGGACACACGGCCATGGCACCCGTGGTGCTGTCACACAAGCAGGGACACCCCATCCTGGGACACAAATCCATGGAGGACACACGGCCATGGCACTTGTGGTGCTGTCACACAGGCAGGGACACCCCATCCCGGGACATCCTGGGATACAAATCCATAGAGGACACACAACCATGGCACCCAAGGAGGGACACCCCATCCCAGGACATCCTGGGATACAGATCCCTGGAGGACACACAGCCATGGTACCTGTGGTGCTGTCACACAGGCAGGGACAACCCATCCTTGGGGCATCCTGGGATACAAATCCATGGAGAACACATGACTATGGAACCCGTGGTGCTGTCACACAGACAGGGACTCCCCATCCCAGGACATCCTGGGATACAAATCCCTGGAGGACACACAGCCATGGCACTTGTGGTGCTGTCACACAGGCAGGGACACCCCATCCTGGGACACAAATCCATGGAGGACACACAACTATGGCACCCATGGTGCTGTCACACAAGCAGGGACACCCCATCCTGGGGATATCCTGGGATACAAATCCCTGGAGGACACACGGCCATGGCACCCATGGTGCTGTCACACAGGCAGGGACACCCCATCCCGGGGATATCCTGGGATACAAATCCATGGAGGACACACGGCCATGGCACCCGTGGTGCTGTCACACAGGCAGGGACACCCCATCCCAGGACATCCTGGGACACAAATCCATGGAACTCATGATGCCATCCCACCCCAACGGAGACACCCTATGTTCCCTGAAGGACATGCCATGCCCGTGGTGCCATCGCACATCCCTGGAGGGCCCCGGGGACGTGTCTCCACGTGGCCACAGCACCCACAATTCCATCACACATTCCTGGGAATGTCCCATCCCCGGGGACTGGTATCCTGGCAGTCCCACCTCCTGCGGCCCCCACAAGTCCCTCACATGGATCGGGGCCACGTCCATGTTCCTCTCTCCCCACAGTCGACATCCGGGAGATCAAGGAGATCCGCCTGGGCAAGAATTCCCGGGATTTCGAGCGCTACCCCGAGGACGCTCGGAAGTTGGACTTCACCATGTGCTTCATCATCCTCTACGGGATGGACTTCCGGCTGCGGACGCTCAGCGTGGCCGGTGCGTTGGGCTCCCTCCCCACTCCCACACCCCCTCCGTGGATCCCACCCCCTTCCCGGCATCCCACAATTCCCGTCTCTCCTTCTCCTTTTCCAGCTTTCTGCGAGGAGGACATCAACCTCTGGATAACGGGGCTCAACTGGCTGGTGGCTGATACCCAGAGGGCCCAGACCCCGCTGCAGATCGAGAGGTGGGCAAACACCAACAAATCCCAATTCCCTGCCTGAGGGACAAAAATCCCCCCTGGATCTGCTCCTCCGTGTGTCCATCCCTTCCTTCTTTCCCAGGTGGCTCCGGAAGCAGTTTGACGGGATGGACCGGGCGCGGGAAGGCAGGTGAGCAGTGGCACGGCCCCAGATTCGGAAGCAGGTGGTGGGTTTGGCAGGACGGGACCAGATTCCCTCGGTTGCATCCCAAATCTGGTGGCTTCGTGGGATGAGGGAACACCGGGTTTTTTGGGATCCCTGGAGACACGGAAAATGAGAGATTTGGGTGTGAGGGCCGCGGGGATCCCGATTTCCGTTGCTTTTCCACCAGTAGCAGGAGGGGCTGGACCGTTAATGCAGCTCAGAAACAACTTCCAAAGGCAGGGAAAACCCCAGCTCAAGGGAATTTGCACTTAAGTTATGATGGAGATGGGAATGGGCATCATTTCCAGGTGGGATGATGGCCTAGAGAGCCCAGCTGGTTCTTGGGATGTGCTTCCTCTCCTTGGCCCTCTGCTCACACTTGTGCCAAACACCCTGTGGGACAAGGGAGCACCAGGTTTTTTGGGATGCTTGGAGACACGGAAAATCAGAGATTTGGGTGTGGAGGCCATGGGGATCCCGATTTCCATTGCTTTTCCACCAGTAGCAGGAGGAGCTGGACCGTTAATGCAGGCCAGAAACAACTTCCAAAGGCAGGGAAAACCCCAACTCAAGGGAATTTGCACTTAAATTATGGTGGAGATGGGAATGGGCATCATCTCCAGGTGGGATGATGGCCTAGAGAGCCCAGCTGGTTCTTGGGATGTGCTTCCTCTCTTTGGCCCTCTGCTCACACTCGTGCCAAACACCACGTGGGACAAGGGAGCACCAGGTTTTTTGGGATGCTTGGAGACACGGAAAATGAGAGATTTGGGTGTGAGGGCCACGGGGATCCCGATTTCCATTGCTTTTCCACTAGTGGTCATGGAATCATGGAATGGTTTGGGTGGGAAGAGACCTAAAGATCATGGAATTCCAACCCCCTGCCGTGGGCAGGGACACCTTCCACTGGACCAGGTTGCTCCAAGCCCTGTCCATCCTGGCCTTCAGCACTTCCCGGGATGGGACATCCACGATTTCTCTGGGTCCTGTGCCTGGAGGGATCCACAGGCCAGGAGGAGGGTGGAATCCCCATGCCAGGCAGCAGGATTTGGGGTGGGAGCCAAAATCCATCCAGGGGTTGGTTCTCCATCCCGACTCCGTCTCCCGCTCCGGCAGCATCACCGTGAAGGACCTGAAGGCGATGCTGCCCCAGGTGAACTACCGCGTTCCCAACATGAGATTCCTGCGGGATAAACTCGTGGTAAGGACCCCCTGAACACCCCACCCGGGAGGGAGATGGTTTTCCAGCTTTTCCAGAAGGGCTGGAACCGCCCCGGTGTCCCTGTGTCCGGAGGGGTGGCCCCGCTCTTACCTCCGGCCCCGTCTCCCTCAGGAAGTGGAAGCCAGGAATGAAATGACCTTCTCCCACTTCATCCAGTTCTACAAAAACCTGATGTTTGATGCCCAGAAGTCGGTAAGATCCAAGGATTTGCTTCCCAAGTGTCCCCCAAACCCATGTGATGTGTCCCCTCCTGGCTAAACCTCGTCCCCTCCTCCCCTCCTTGCAGGTCATCGAGCAGCTGGAGCTCTCCTTCCCTCTGAGGTGAGTTCCTGGGAATGGTGTGGCTCCCATCCGGCCAAGATTCCAAGGGTGGGATCCACAGAGTGGGAAATGGAGGGATTGGGCAGGGCAGGGGGTGGGAGAGGGATTGGAGAGGGGATGGGAGAGGGAAAGGGAACAGGGATGGAAGCAGGATGGAAAGAGGGATAGGACTGGGGAGGAGTAGGGATGGGGGCACGGATGGGAGAGGGAATGGGGATGAGGATGGGAGTGGGAATGAGAGAAGGGATAGGAGCAGGGATGAGAAGAGATGGGAGTGGAGTTGGAGTGGAGTTGGAGTGGGAAAGGGAGCAGGGATGGGAGCTGGGATAGGAGTGAGGATGGGAACAGGGATAGAGCAGATGAGCAGGAATGGGAATGGGGATGAAAGTGGGAATGGGAGCGGGGATGGGAGCAGGGATGAGAAGAGATGGGAGTGGAGTTGAAGTGGGAATGGGAGCAGGGATGGGAGCTGGGATGGAAGTGAGGATAGGAACAGGGATAGAGCGAATGAGCAGGAACAGGAATGGGGATGGGAATGAGAATGGGAGTGGGGATGGGAGCAGGGATGAGAAGAGATGGGAGTGGAGTTGAAGTGGGAATGGGAGCAGGGATGGGAGCTGGGATGAGAGTGAGGATGGGAACAGGGATAGAGCGAATGAGCAGGAATGGGAATGGGGATGGGAATGGGAGTGGGGATGGGAGCAGGGATGAGAAGAGA